>NC_133651.1:118818434-119118434 GCF_009905375.1 Apium graveolens | reverse complement strand
AGCTCCATATCTCTTTTTTCCGATTCAGTAGTAGTCACCGTTGCTGGCACAGAGTCTGACTGCAGATCAGGTTGTATTGCTTGTCCACCATCAGCCTGAGTATTTATTTCCATATCCTCCAGTGCTGACTGATTGCCTTCTCCAGGATCGCGACCTTTCTTGGATTTAATTTTCTTAACTCTCACATTTTTAGGTGCCATTCTTTTGCTTCTATCTGTGAAAAATCAGAACAAAATGAACACTAAATTAAAATCAGAACAAAATGCACACTAAAATAATATCGCAATAAAATGTAGGTGAACAACTATAAAATGCACATTAAAATAAAATCGGAACAAAATGCACACTAAAATAAAATTACAACAAAATGTAGGTTAACAACTATATAATGCACACTAAAATAAAATCAGAACAAAATTCACACTAAAATAAAATCACAACAAAATCTAGGTAAACAACTATAAAATGCACACTAAAATAAAATCACAACAAAATGCACACTAAAATAAAATCGCAACAAAATGTAGGTGAACAACTATACAATGCACAATAAAATAAAATCGGAACAAAATGCACACTAAAATAAAATTGCAACAAAATGCACACTAAAATAAAATCGCAACAAAATGTAGGTGAACAACTATAAAATACAATATTATAAAAACAACAAACTGAAATAGTTCACATAACATATATAAAGAGCTACATTATTTGGCTGACTTTTTAAGCAAAATTCCCTTAATGTTCTTTCTACAATGACTAAAACTATGCTCAGCGGTATCAACATCACATGTAGGTATTGTCGAACAGAATGGAGGATTTTCCAAGACAGTGTCTCCTAAATCATCTTCGTTATACACATCATGATAGTCTCGTGTCGTAGAGGTTAATACAACAAACCATATAGCATCAACCGGATCTTCTACATAAAAAACTTGCTTCACTTGGTCGATAGACACATATTTATCCTTCTAGTGTCCTTGTCGACTAAAGTCCACAAGTGTGAATCCTAGATCATCTACTTTAATTCCTCTTCCATTCTCTGCCCACTTACACAAGAACAAAGGGGCTATGAATTCATGACAATCTAACTCCCATATATCTAAGATGATTCCATAAAATGTCATATCGCTCTCCACCGGATTCAAATCCGTGGCACTTGAGACTTGGACTGTCTTGGCCACTAAAGACACGACACTATTCTGGACAACTCTCGAATCATCTCACTCCTTTGTAAAGTGCTGGACCCCGTCGGCTACATACCCTTCATATGTAAGAACAGAATATGATGGTTTTCCTTCAAACCATCTTATCGTTTCAGAAACACCTTCAAAATTTTCCATCAGTTCATTATTAACCTGCACATATTGCCCGAAAAAAATGACACTATTGACGAGGGCAGTACCATGATAAAAATACCAAAAAAAGGACAATAACTAAACTTACTTTTTCTTTAAATCGAATAGCAAATAGTCGATTGTGTTCAGCCATCATCCATTGAACACTGTTTCTTTTTCCTCGATAAAGTCTTTCAAGATGCTCCTTGTGCATCCTAAGACAATGCAAATATTAAATAAAACGACAATCTCTTGTTATAAAAAATAAAATGTAGTACAAGTAATAGTTGGATGGACTTACAAAATATAAGGAAAACTTCAGAGTTATTTAAAAGGACTGTTAGATGTGCTTCGTCTCGCTCTGTTTCTTCAATTGATTTCACTTTTGCAGCAGATAATGGGCCCGAAAGCTTGTTTTTTTTCTTTGGAAGGCCTGCAGTGCCACTCTGACCAACAAACTCTGAGTACAATTCAACTGATTCTTCTTTAATATAGTTTTCCGCCATATAACCTTCTGGAAAATAACGGTTTCTTACATAACTCTTTAACACTTTATTAAACCGCTCAAATGGAAACATCCATCTATAGAAAACTGGTCCACATAAACGTAACGCTCTAACCAAGTGGACTATTAGGTGTATCATTACATCAAAAAAATGAGGGATGGAAGATTTTTTCCAGCTCACACAAGGTCACTATTACATCTGACTGTAATTTATCCAGTTTTGATACATCTACAACTTTGTTGCACAATGAGTTAAAAAAGAAACACAATCTAATTATATTAATTCTAACATTCTTTAGGAGAACCGAACGAATGGCAACAGGGAGCAACTATTGGAGGAGGATGTGGCAGTCATGGGACTTGAGCCCGTACATCTTCAAATCAGGCATCGACACGCAATTTTTGATATTTAATGCATGTCCAAAGGGAAGTTTCATGTGTAAAAATGATGACAATACTTTCTTTTTTTCAGCCTTTGACAAAGTATAAGAGGCAGGGGGCATGTATGTTTTCTTTTCGCCTACCTGTGGAGCTAAGTCGGCCCTAACACCCATCTCCATCATATCACGACGTGATGCCTCACTGTCTTTGCCTCTTATATGGATGATGTCGCGACAAGTACCTACGATGACCTTGGTAGCACATTTTCCTACTATGAGTCAAATACTTAGCTATAGTATCTTCGCAGCATACTGGACATGCCATATACCCCTTATTAACGCAGCCAGACAGATTCCTATATGCGGGAAAGTCATTTATCATCCACAACAGCATTGCTCTTAAAGTGAAATAAGATTTAGTATGCGCGTCGAAGACATCTGGTTCCCCTTCTTCACAACGCTTTTTCAGGTCATCGATCATTGGTTGTAGATATACGTCTATATTATTTCCCGGCTCATGTGGACCAAAAACCAATAATGTTAACATCATAAACTTCCTCTTCATGCATAGCTATTGATAGGGATGAATAAATCCTGATTGCATAATTAAATATTACAGTTTGGGCTGCAAGGCCCAATAAGAAGATGTATGACATTCAGACCAGAAAGGTTAACATGTTGATCAGGCCTGATGGACCAGATCAGGCCAGATGGAACAAAGAAGGCCCAAAAACCCTGTATATTAATTAATTTCGTAACTAATTAATAAAGGAGAAATCAGCTATTGAGAAGAGTCCGGATAAGGATATAAATCCTTGCAGATTAGCCCCAAGGGGACCTAAAAGGATAAGGAATCAGTTTCCTACTATCTAGGACTCCGAAGTCCATTCTAACTATGAGACTTTCTCACCAAGTCTCCTATACCAAGTCCAATTCAAGGACTCCCACATCTATATAAGGGGTCTCACCCCACAAATCAGAACTACGTTTTTAGGCTTGATTCTCTAATTCACAGAGATACGTAGGCATCTCGTAAAGGCAAGATTAAGCTACGAAACACGAGAGCAGCCATTAAAGGCCTTGAGCTCACGTACCTTAGTAAAAAATACAGCAATTATATATATTAGTTTTTTATCCATAACATTTGGCGCCGTCTGTGGGAAAGCACAACAACAACCATGGCGAGAACACGGAGAACAATTAGAGCTCTGGAGGAAGGAACACCATCAGGGACAACCCGGGTGATTTCGTCAACCGTGGAGATTCATCCCCATTCAACTTATGCATCTACTCAAGGGGAAGCCCAGATAGGGGCAACTCAACCTCAGCCACAAGGGACGACTCCCCCGACTATTCAAGGTACGAATCCTCAAGTTCAACAAGTACATGTACCTGTGAATTCTCGACCCGTCGGGTATGAATATTCAACTGTTGTTACTACTAATCCCCCTTATGGGATGCCCCTTTACCCTGAGGTTGGAGGAAGTGGATATGCTGGGCGGAGTGAAGCTCGAGGGCAATCGCCCCCTATATACGAGGTTTGGCTCCTATCCCCGAGGATCGGGAATTTTCTGGTCCTTACACTGAGAGAGACTCGGAATCTTTGGATGATGAAGTGGCCCCAAGAAGGAGACGTCCTAGCAAAGAGCCGATGGCCGATGGAAGGCAACGCCCTCGAAGCACCCAAGGGGCGAATCCCCAGGAAGTGCAGGAAAGGATCAGGGCTCATGAGGCTGAGATCCAAAGGCTGAGGCGTGACTTGGAAGCTCACCAGGCCACCAGACCCCAGATACCTCCTAGGGGGAGGAATCCTCCTCCTATCATAGACCTGGATGGTCCGGTACGAAGAAGGGTTGTCGCCCCAAGAACTGATCTAAGCAATCTCCTTCCCCTTGGAGATCCTGATGATCCAACTCCACCTTTCACAGAAGAGATAATGAATGCCCATATCTCAAGGAAATTCAAGATGCCCACTATCAAAGCCTATGATGGCACGGGAGACCCCGCTAATCATGTTAGGACATTCTCTAATGCACTGTTGCTGCAACCCGTGAATGATGCTATAAAGTGTCGGGCCTTCCCTCAAACCCTGTCGGGTATGGCTCAAAGATGGTACAGTCGCTTGCCCCCAAACTCTATTGGATCATTCAGAGAGTTAAGTCAGGCTTTTATTAAGCAGTTCATCAGTGGGAGAGTCCATGAGAAAAGTTCAGCATCTCTTATGAGTATTGTGCAGGGAGCTAAGGAATCCTTGAGAGATTACCTGAATCGTTTCACAAAGGAGGCTTTAAAAGTCCCGGACCTTGATGATAAAGTAGCCATGATAGCACTGCAACAAGGAACTAGGGATGAGTTTTTCAAGATGTCCTTGGCCAAACGTCCCCCTGAAAGCATGTTGCAGCTCCAAGAGAGGGCAGGGAAGTATATCAAGGTTGAAGAATGTATGAGGAAGACCGTAGTAAGTAATGAGCCCACTGGAAACAAGAAGAGGAAAACTGATTTAGAATATATTGCAAAGGACAAGTATCCTAGAACCGAACAAAATTCTGATTCAACCCCCAAGAAAGGAGGACCTGGGCAAAAGTTCACTGAATATGCTAAGTTGAATGCTCCTAGAAGCCAGATTTTGATGGAGATTGAGAAAGATAGAGATATTCGTTGGCCTAAGCCCTTGAAGGCTGATTCCTCCAAACTAGATAAGAGCAAGTATTGCAGATTTCACAAAGATGTTGGCCATGACACCGATGAGTGTAGGCAATTAAAAGACGAAATTGAGTTTTTGATTCGAAAAGGAAGATTGAACAAGTATACTGGAGAAGGAGGGGACAGGAATAATAATGTAAGGAAGAACTTTGAAGATCGTAAGAGGGACCAAGACGATCAGGGGCGGAATCCCCAACCTAGAGGGCCGGTTATAAATACAATTTTTGGAGGGCCACGATCTCGAGGGCCTGTGATAAACACGATCTTTGGAGGTCCAACTGCTGCTGGATTGTCCAAAAATTCCAGAAAGGCATATACTAGAGAGGTTATGCATATTGTAGGAGAAGCCCCTAAGAGGGCCAGGACAGAAGTAACATTGGCTTTTGATGATTCTGACCTAGAGGGTGTAAAGTTTCCTCATGACGACCCGTTGGTCATAACACCGATAATAGGAAATAGCCCGGTTAAGAGGGTCCTTGTGGATAATGGTGCTTCTGTGGATATCTTGCTCCACGATACCTTTCTAAGGATGGGGGTATAACGACTCCCAGTTGACACCAACCGACATGCCGATATATGAATTTGCTGGAGTAGAATGTCCTGTAGAAGGGATAATCAAGTCGCCAACCACCATAGGTACGGAACCAAGGCAAGCAACGCAGATGTTGGATTTCGTGGTAGTAAAGGCTAGTTCAACTTATAATGCTATCATGGGTAGAACAGGGATACATGTCTTCAAGGTAGTCCCTTCTTCCTACCATTCAGTCATGAAGTTTCCCACCCGAAACGGGATTGGATAAGAGGGAGGAGATCAAAAAATGGCTAGAAGCTGTTATGTGGCCTCGTTGAGGGCAGATGGAGTCGGGGGGCAGGTTCTTCCTATTGAAGATATGGATGTCCGAGAAAATGACGAGAAGAGAGGAAAGCCAGCAGAAGACTTGGTTTCGGTTCCTTTAGACCCCGAGAATCCTGAGAAGATGACTTTCATTGGAGCCACATTAGAGGAGCCCCTTAAAGGGAAGTTGGTGAAATTTCTGCAAGAAAATAGTGATGTGTTTGCATGGTCAGCAGCTGATATGCCAGGCATAGACCCGGAGCTGATTACTCACAAGTTAAACGTGGATCCAAGCTAGAAGACAGTGAAACAAAAGAAAAGAAATTTTACCCCGGAAAGACAAGAGGCTATAAAACAGGAAGTAGAAAAGCTCTTAGAGGCTGGTTTCATTGAGGAGATTCAATTTCCGGAGTGGTTAGCAAATCCTGTAATGGTGAAGAAGGCTAATGGAAAGTGGAGGATGTGTATAGACTTCACTGATCTGAATGATGCATGCCCTAAAGACTATTTTCCGTTACCAAGGATTGATACTTTGATTGATGCCACTGCTGGGCATGAGATGCTGAGTTTCATGGATGGATTTAGCGGATACAACCAGATCAAAATGCATAAGGATGACATTCTAAATGTATCATTCATCACTGACTTTGGTGTTTATTGTTATCTTGTTATGGCATTTGGTCTTAAGAATGCAGGAGCCACCTATCAAAGGTTGGTAAATAAAATTTTTAAGGACCTTATTGGAAAGACTATGGAAGTCTATGTAGATGACATGTTAGTCAAGAGTCTAGTAAAGACTGATCATATAACCCATTTGAGGGAAGATTTTGAGGTCCTGAGGTACCACAAGATGATGTTGAATCCTATGAAGTATGCTTTCGGAGTAGGATCTGGAAAATTCTTGGGATTGATGGTCTCAAAGAGAGGAATTGAGGCTAACCCCGATAAAATAAAGGCAATCTTGGACATGGAACCACCAAAAACTGTCAAGGATGTTCAGAAGCTCACAGGAACGGTTGATGCGCTAGGACGATTCATCTCCAAGTCAGGAGACAAGTGCCTATCATTCTTTAAGTCATTAAAAAATATTAAGGACTTTGTATGGAGCGAAGAAAATCAGAAGGCTTTCGAAGAATTGAAGCAATATATGGCGCAGGCCCCGTTATTGGCCAAGCCAGTTTTGAGTGAAGTTTTGTTCTTGTACTTGGCTGTTTCAGAGAGTGCCTTGAGTGCAGTGTTGGTTAAGGAGGAACTAAAAGTCCAGAAACCCGTATACTATGTCAGCAAAATTCTGCATGGTGCTGAATTGAATTATTCAACTATCGAGAAATTTGCTCTAACATTGGTAATGGCTTCGAGAAAGCTGCGTCCTTACTTTCAGGCTCATCAGATTGAGGTGTTAACAAATCAGCCACTGAGAAATATCACTCACAGTCCCAAGGCAAGTGGGAGATTGATTAAGTGGGCAATAGAGCTGGGAGAATTCGATCTCAAGTATAAGCCGTGAACGGCAATAAAAGCCCAGGCGCTAGCTGACTTCGTGGTGGAATGTACCATACCCAACCAAGAAGTTGGGGGGCAGGGAGATACCACACCACAAGACAAGGGAGTCGATAATGGGGAAAAAGAGAAGGAAAAAGAATATTGGGTTCTCTATTTTGATGGAGCATCAAAAACAAACTCCAGTGGAGCAGGATTGGTTTTGCAAAGCTCTGATGGGTTCTTAATTGAATATGCTATGAAGCTAGACTTCCCAACCACAAACAATGAGGCAGAATATGAAGCCCTGATAGCTGGCCTTGGCCTAGCGGGAACACTTAGAGTCAAAAACTTAAAGGTCCGTGGGGACTCAAAGCTGATCATATCCCAGGTAAAGGGAGAATTTGAGGCAAGGGATGATACGATGGCTAAGTATGTCCGCCTAGTAAGGGCTGTGATGACCCAATTTAATGAATGCCATGTTGATCACATTCCAAGGGAAGAAAATGCTAAGGTGGATGCGTTATCAAAATTTGCTTCATCGGAGATAGAAGAAAGTTCAGGAAGTGTGTACTTCCGTGTTTTGAAGACTAGAAGCATGGATGTTAAACTTGTGGCTCCTATAGGCCTGGGGACGTCATGGATTGATCCTATTAAGGCTCACATTCAAACCGGTTGGTTGCCAAGCAATGCAACTGAAGCACGGAAGTTAACTGTTCGGGCACTAAGGTACTCTTTAATAGATGGGATTCTGTATAAAAGATCTTTCGTGGTTCCTTATTTAAGGTGTCTCAGGCCCGATGAGGCACGCTTGGCTCTGGAAGAAGTGCATGAAGGCATTTGTGGACAACACTTGGGGGGCAGGGCTTTGGCTCATAAGATAACTCGTTTAGGCTTTTATTGGCCAGAAATGATGGCTGATGCCAAAGAATATGTGAAGAAATATGACCGCTGTCAGAAGCATGCACCTGTTGTTAGACAACCCCCCGAGATGCTGACCTCTATCAACTCGCCCATTCCTTTTGCTATGTGGGGAATGGATATTTTGGGGCCTTTTCCCATGGCCACGGCACAAAGGAAGTTTCTGATTGTAGCCATTGATTATTTCACCAAGTGGATTGAAGCCAAACCCTTGGCCAAGATCACAACTAAGCAGGTTGCACAATTCCTGTGGGAAAACATTATGTGCCGATATGGAATTCCCCGTATCCTCGTCACTGACAATGGAACACAATTCAACAATGAGGAATTCAAGAAGTATTGTGAAGAAAATGAAATTGAGTTACGGTTCACCTCTGTGGCTCACCCACAAGCCAATGGGCAAGCGGAAGTAGCAAATCGAATAATCCTGGATGGACTAAAAAAGAGGATCGAGAAGTCAAGAAATAATTGGGTGGATGAGATACTTCCCATATTATGGGCCTATAGGACTACCTGTAGAGTCACGACAGGAGTGACGCCCTTCATGTTGGCATATGGGGCAGAAGCAGTAGTTCCTGTGGAGATATCACATTCCTCTCCAAGGATTCAGGCTTTCAATACAGAAGAAAATGAGGAAGGGCAAAGGTTAGCCATGGATCTAATTGATGAAGTGCGAGATGAGGCACATGCAAAGATAGTGGAACACCAGAAAAAAGCTTCATTTTATTACAACCTAAGGGTTAAAGAAAGATTCTTCAAGCAAGGAGATTTGGTATTAAGGAAAGTGGAAGCTTCTGGTGTAGGACAAAAAGGAAAACTTGCCCCAAATTGGGAAGGGCCGTACAGATTCAAGAGCGTTCAGGGTAGAGGAACCTACAAGCTAGAGACTATGGAAGGTTTTAAAGTCCCGAGAACCTGGCACGCACAAAACCTGAAGGTTTACTACGTGTAAGATAGTCGAAGTACGATTCTCACTTGTCATTGTGACAAGTAGGTTTAAAATCACCTTAAAGCTTTGCTTGCGTAGGATTTTATATTCCAGTAGAATTTACATTGTCTAGTTATTATTGATTAGGGTCGAACCCATGCTATGTAAGGTTTTGGAAAACCAGACTTCATATTAAAGAGTTTGAAATTATTTCAATCTAAGGATGTTTAAAGTTCAAATGCATATTAAGTATTCTAAAGATAAAGTAGAAAGAGGCAAGTAAGGAAAGCAGCATATGTAATAACCCCGAAGGGTAACAAGTTCTGACATAAACAAAGTTCACATATTGTCTAGAAAGAAGATATACATAAAAAAAACTTAGGCCTCGGAAGGCTCGGATTCTTCAGAACCACTATCCGAAGTCTCCTCGGACGTCTCAGTCGTCCCCTCAGAAGTCCCCGTAGAGGTTCCATCAGAACCGCCTTCAGATGCTTTGGATGATGCGGGAGACACTAGATTCTGAGGCGCAACCCTTGGAGGCTCTTCCACCCTGACCTTCTTCACAGCAGGCGCAGAATCCTCTTCGGAAGAAGTCTCCTCCTCCCCAGAGCTGAACTCGAGTTCTTTCCTCTTGTGGCCTGGGCTCCCTGAAGGGCCGTCTTTGATCAGATCAGCAAGCTTGTCAGTAACACCCCCAAGCTCCGGAACTCGCACAGGGCAAGGAAAGGAGGACTGCTCGAGGACTTCTGGAAATTCATCTTGGATGGCCTCCACAGCAGCATCCCAGCCTTCTTTATAGCTAACTGGGTGTAGGAGGGCATCGTGCTCCACCATCAAGTCCTTGAACTCCTGGGTGTCCATCCAGCCGTCAAAGGCTTTATCCTTTTGAGCCTTCAGAATAACATTTTCAGCCCGGGCCGTTTCCAGGTCAGAAGTGGAAGAGGCCAATTGAGCTTCAAGGGCCTCTATTCTCTGGTTGGCCTCCTCCAACTTCTTGTTAGCATCCTCCAGGCCAACCTTCCAAGCCTTAGCTTAGTGAATCGCCCCTTGGAAATGGGCGTTAGCCTACAAGAGAAGTAGCAAAAGTATGAGAAAAGAAACGTAAAAAGGCAAGTATGAAGGGCATAAGAAAAGGACGTACCGTCGCTAAAGCCTGGGCTCCGAAAAGCTCATTCCCCTCTAAGTCCTGTTGAAGGACAAAGTCTTGATAGTCCACCGGGGAGATGGAATGCTTAGACCATTCCTTGGCTAGCGCCGTGCTGCCAACGATTGAATCCTTGCCCCGGATCCCCCAAGTAGGTTAAAAATAGGCCCCTGGCCTCTGCTTGGTGCTCAAAACTTGGTTGGGGCCTTCCTCGCCTGGTTTCATTGCTTGGAGGAGGAACTCAGGGAAGCGGTCACCAAAGCGTGGGTCTTTAAAGACCTTTCCAACCCGCTTCATCCTGGTTGTCTCTAGGTCTTTAGGCTTGGTAGCCTCCTCAATCTTCTCAGCCACTGCGACAAGCGAGATAAGTTGAAGAATCAGCGGAATAAAAAATGAAGGAAATAAAAAAGAGGTAAGAAAGGAAACTTACTTTTCTTAGGGACGGGCGAGAGGCCGCGTTCTACCAGGACGGTCTCCCGGATAAGGTCCCAAGAATGGGAAGTCCTATTATCTTGCGTAAGGAGGTTGAAAGCTCTAGCCTCCTCCTCAAACAAAGTTATATCATTTGGGCTCCCATCGACGGCAAGCCCAAAGGACGACCGAAATAGGGTGCCCCAATCTCCACCCTCCCAAACGATGGACAAAAAATCTTTCTTCCACCCCAAGTTATTGTCAGGGATGGACTTCCCGTTCACAATGTGGGGAATAGTGGGGCGCTGGTTTAGAGAAACCCAACCCGGACTTTTATTAGGGCTGTTTTTGAACTGGAAAATTTTCCTGAAAACGGCAACGGAAGTAGGGACATTGTGCTTGGCACATTGTGACAGATAGCACAGAATAAGCCTCCAAGAATTAGAGGGGAGTTGGCAAGGGCTGATGCCCACATCAGCCAGTAGTAGAGGAATGAACGGATGAAAAGGGAGTCTGATACCTGCCCTTAGAGTATCCCTGTAGACGCATAATGCGTCCTTCTTCCACTGGCAGGCCCTATCAGCCGGACCTGCAAGAACCAGCTTAAAAGGTTCCTTGATTTTGAAGCAGCTGCTCAACTTTTCCAGCTCCTTGGGATCCCGCAAAGCACTAATATGGTCGTGCGCGTCCAGATGCGCATCAGACGGGTACTCATCCCCTCGAGTATTGACCATGTCGATTAAAGAAGTGTACCTTGATCGAATAGGGAATTCGTTGGACTTTCTAGCCACGTTCATTTTGGCCAAGCGAGTCATTTTCTTGTCAGCCATCTGAAAGGGGGGGCACATAGACATGTTATTATAAAAAAAAGGGCACATAATGGAAAAAAGACACAAGAAGTAAAGGGAGGGATTTTACCTGAAGAAGCGCTCCAAAAAAAGGCTTTGAGCTCCGACTTGCTGTTATTGCTCTGAGAAACTTAGCAGGAGGATAAAGAAGAAAAACTTAGAAATGAGAAAGTGAGCAGGAATAGCCTCTCCTTACTCCTTTATATAAGAGGAAAAGGGAAGTTAAAGGGACGAAATCCCATTAAGGAAAGAGGCCCAAAGAAAAAAGCCCAGAAAAAAGGAATATTCCAGAATAATTCCAAGGAATTCTAGAGAATTCCAAATCAATAAAGAGGCCCAGTAAGATTTAAGGCCCAATAAAGAGGCCCAGTAAATATTTAAGGCCCAATAAGAAGGCTAGGCCCAAATCCAATTAGGATTTGGAAAAGGTAATAACCTAAATTGTAGCCCTAAAAGTTGTAAGGCCCAATGAAGTTAGCTAGTGGAAGACCAGAATTCAGGTCGAACCCCAGGTCGTGAATCCTGCCCGAAATCTTTCGAGCAGGCACCCGAAAATAACGGGTAAAAAAGACCAGGATTCAGGTCGAACCCCAGGTCGTGAATCCTGCCCGAAATCTTTCGAGCAGGCACCCGAAAATAACGGGTAAAAAAGACCAGGATTCAGGTCGAATTCCGGGTCGTAAATCCTGCCCGAAATTTTTTGACTAGACACACGAAAACAATGGAACTAACAGGACTGGATTGAGGTCGAAGCTTCGACCAGGAATGAGGTCGAAATGAACCAAGTATTTTTCAAGAATGGGGTTTAAAACCTAGACTAAAACCCAGGTCGAAATCGACTAGGATCCTGGTCGAAAAGTTCAAAACCAGGAATTGAAAAGAGGGGTAAGTTTTCGACCTAGATCCAGGTCGAAAGTTCGACTAGGATCCTGGTCGAATTCCAGGTCGTGGATCCTAGTCGAACTCCTTCGACCAAAATTGCAAGACTGACCCAATTTTCGACTAGGATCCAGGTCGAAATTTTGACTAGGATCCTGGTCGAAAAAGGGCTGAAAATCTGAAAAATCCTAGAAAAATAAGGATAAATTTCAGAAATTAAGGGAAAAAATCCAGAAAATTAAGAAAAAATCCCGGAGTCAAGGGAAAAATTCCTGAAAATTAAGATAATTCCTGAATAAAGGGAATCGTTGTAAACGTGTAGGTCGCTCCGCACTTTACGCAAAATGATACCCAGTAAGGGAATAATTGAACTTAACTTTCGTGAAATCTTATACGGTTTCTCAAAAGTTGGGGGGCAAATGATAGGGATGAATAAATCCTGATTGCATAATTAAATATTACAGTTTGGGTTGCAAGGCCCAATAAGAAGATGTATGACATTCAGACCAGAAAGGTTAACATGTTGATCAGGCCTGATGGACCAGATCAGGCCAGATGGAACAAAGAAGGCCCAAAAACCCTGTATATTAATTAATTTCGTAACTAATTAATAAAGGAGAAATTGGCTATTGAGAAGAGTCCGGATAAGGATATAAATCCTTGCAGATTAGCCCCAAGGGGACCTAAAAGGATAAGGAATCAGTTTCCTACTATCTAGGACTCCGAAGTCCATTTTAACTATGAGACTTGCTCACCAAGTCTCCTATACCAAGTCCAATTCAAGGACTCCCACATCTATATAAGGGGTCTCACCCCACAAATCAGAACTACGATTTTTGGCTTGATTCTCTAATTCACAGAGATACGTAGGCATCTCGTAAAGGCAAGATTAAGCTACGAAACACGAGAGCAGCCATTAAAGGCCTTGAGCTCACGTACCTTAGTAATAAATACAGCAATTATATATTAGTTTTTTATCCATAACAGCTATGGAGGAAGATTATAAGTTACCAACACCACTGGCCAGCAGGTATACCTATTGGTCAGTCCATTATGTGGATTTATACCATCGGTTGACAAAGCTAAGCGAAGATTTCTGGATTCACTACCGAAGCTAGGCCACATGTGATCGATATTCCTCCAAGAAGGAGAGTCAGCTGGATGGCGCATCAGGCCATCTTGCATGCGGTGGTCCGAATGCCAAGTCATTATTTTAGCAGTGGAAGCGGATTTAACAGTCGCTTAAATCTGGGAATAATGGGGAAGTACCATAAAACTTTGGCTGGAATATTAGTACTAACTCTTCCATCCTTCCCCAATTTCCATCGAGACAAATTACACTTGAGGCACTTAGAAGACTCACTATATATACCTCTATATAGTGTGCAATCATTCGGACATGCATGGAACTTTATATAGTCAAGTCCTAGATCAGATAGGTTCTTTTTGGCTTCATATGCATTAACCGGCAAACCATGACCAGTAGGAAGGAAAGAGCCAACAGAAGACAGTAGCTCGGTGAAGGCGGCATCGCTAATACCAAACCTCGATTTCCAGTTGTTCAATTTCAATATCGATTCCAACTTAGTACAGTCATTACCCTCAAACAGAGGTTGTTTGGCGTCAGCCACAAACCTCTTGAACTCATGTGCCTCTTCATCATAATCACCCGTACCATATGCTGCCTCACAAACTTTTTTTGTTTATGTGGCAGCAAAATTATCCGATAAAGGGGGTAGAGGGTATGTACTACCAGCAGAAAACCTATTTTCAAAATATTTTCCCCCGTGCCAAATCCATTAAATGTACCCTAAACTTAAACCATTCTCGTACGAATGACCCATGATTATTTTTACAGAGAATTTTTTAAAATTACCACACTGTCCACATGGACAAGGAATTTTCCTAGAATCATCTACATTTTCTTCCGAAAAGATCAAGAAATTTTCAACCCCTATTTCGTACTCTAACATATCCCTATCTTTCGAAATCCACGACTTATCCATAAAATCTAAAATAGGTATGACCAAGCAACCTACCTGATATCATTTAAACATACACAAGAAATATAATTTAAAATATATAGATGCAAGAAACAAATATGAACAACAGAGCAACTATCCTCAATTCATATTATTCGTCTTTCATATATAATTTTAAAATTTATTCTAACACTGCCTAAAACTTTTTAAAATTAAACACATATCATGTATGAGGTTTAACAACAAAATATAGATGTATGCACACTAATAACTACATGTACAATGTCTAAGGTTTAACATGTAGACGTACAATGTCTACCATTGCCTAAACTTTTTTTCGATAAAAAACGTACACATACAATGTCTAAGGTTTATATAATTACATCAGATGCGGAGAAACACACTAACCTGCAAAGCGCAAAATATATCTTAAAATGCTCTGAATCTAAGCGAAGTCCAAAAGCTAAAACAATATGCTGCTGCAAAATAAAAATAATTTAATTGTAAATTTCAACAACATAAACATAATCAAAATCATGTAAATTTAAAACAATGCTTGCACAGAAAAAGTCAAAAAAAATTAAACACTAAAAATACAAAAACCTCTAAAATTGTACATGCAATACAAAAAATGTTGAAAAACTATACCTTAATAACAGAGACAAACTCCCCAAGTCAAGAACTTCAAAATCTAAGGAAAAAAAGAGTTAAAAAAGAAAATTAAACACTAAAATTGAAAAACTCTAAAATTGTACATGCAATACAAAAAATATTGAAAAACTATACCTTAATAACAGAAATGAACACCCCAGGTCAAGAATTTCAAGATCTGAGGAAAAAAGAAGAGTTCAAAAATAAAATTAAACCAAATATGAACAAGTAGTAATTAAAGCAAACCAAATATAAACAATCGAAAGCAAACCTAGATTCTGAAGAGGGAGTATGAGCTCATGGTAATTGAGATAGTAATTAGGGTTTATTAGATTTGGGTAGAGAAATTAGGGTTTAAGTTTGAAGAGGGAGGGAGAGACAGTGACGGAGAGAGAGTTGAGAGTGGGAGAAAGTGGAGAGTGAGTGAGAGAGAGAGTGTTGAGAGTGGAGAGTAATGGTAGAGGGTGAAAAAGGGGAAAGGGGGGGATCGGGACTAAGGGAGGGGGAAATTAGAATTTTGGGGAGGGGGGAAACTGAATTTTGCTGAAATAAAAACGGGGGAAGATTATCTATGTAATAGCCGCATTTTTTAATTTTTAATAAATAGTGATAAGATAACGGTTGCTAGGTAAACTGATGTACCCGTTTTTTTCTAATAAAGATTAGACAACGCTTAAAATCAAAACCGATATTTAAAAGGACTTTAACATCATTTAAAACTCGACCGATGTTAAAAGTACTATTAACATCGGTGGCTTTCCGAACCGATATTAAAGGAGTGATGTCTTTTGCCCTGTTTCTTGTAGTGCTTCTTCCAAGAAATTGACAGATTACTGAGGTACTTTTCAGGTCAATCTTACAACCTGCAAAATCTGAATATGTATAGCCAACTAGGTTAAACCCTGTACCTTTAGGGTACCAGATTCCAAGATTTGGAGTCCCTTTAAGATATCTAAATATCCTTTTAACGACTATAAGATGAGACTCTTTAAAGTCAGCTTGAAATCTAGCACATAAGCATGTTGCAAACATAATGTCCGGCCTACTTGCTGTAAGATAAAGTAATGAGCCTATCATACCTCTATAGCTTGTGATGTCAACTTTCTTACAAGTTTTGTCCTGATCAAGCTTAGAGGCTGTTGGCATTGGAGTCTTTTCCGGAGTTGAATCTTCCATAATGTACTACTTGAGAATCTCTTTTATGTACTTGGATTGACAGATGAATATGCCATCTTTCCTTTGACTCAATTGTAATCCAAGAAAGTAGTTCAACTCTCCCATCATGCTCATTTCATACTTACTCTGCATTAGCTTAGAAAATCTTTTGCACAGATCATCATTACTAGAGCCAAATATAATGTCATCAACATATACTTGAACTAATATCATATCAGATTTATTCATTTTATGAAACAAAGTTTTATCTATAACACCTCTAATAAAACCATTTTCAAGTAAAAACCCATAGAGAGTGTCATACCATGTCCTTGGAGCTTGCTTAAGACCATAGAGAGCTTTGAATAAAAATTATACAAAGTCAGCCATATTTGGATCTTCAAAACCTGGAGGTTGTTCCACATACACTTCTTCTTCTAGCTCCCCATTCAGGAATGCACTCTTCACATCCATTTGATAAACTCTGAAATCTAAATGTGTTGCGAATGCCAGAAACATCCTGATTGCCTCAAGTCTAGCTACTGGTGCATATGTTTCATCATAATCTATACCCTCTTCTTAAGAGTAACCTTTAGCTACCAGTATGGCCTTGTTTCTCGTTATAATGCCATCTTCATTTAACTTGTTTCTGAATACCCACTTGGTGCCAATTACTGACTTGTCCTTTGGTCGGGGTACCAGTTTTCATACCTTCTTCCTCTCAAACAGATTGAGTTCTTATTGCACAGCAATAACCCAATCTGGATCTTCAAGTGCCGCATCCACTTTCTTAGATTCCATTTCTGAGAGAAACCCTGAAAAGTGACATTCATTCTGTATGGCGTGTCTAGTTCTCACTCCTGAGTCAGGATCACCAATGATCAGTTCAAAGGTATGGTCTCTGTTCCAGACTCTTTGTCGAGGAAGATAAGATCTTGATGTTTCCCCTTGTTCAGAATGATGTTGAGTGTGAAATATAGATCCTCTTACTGCTCCCCTTGAGTTGCTGCCACCATGACTTGTCATAATCATTGTTTCCATCATTACCACCACTTGATCCAGGATCAGCATTGCCATGTTCTATAGGTATAGCACTAGAAAACTCAGGTTCTTCTACATCCAAAGGATCATCTGACAGATTTTCAAATTCCTGAGATTCAGAATCCTTTTCTCTTTGCAGGCTTGCCAACTTGATGTCGTCAAACATTACCTTAAGGCTTTCAATCACCTTTTGATCAGTAATCATATAAAACCTGTAAGCTTTAGATTTCAGAGAATAGCCAAGAAATATGCCTTCTTCCGCTTTAACATCAAACTTTCCCAGATGCTCATTTCCTTCCTTTAGCACAAAATATTTAGCTCCAAACACATGAAAGTTTTTCAGTGTTGGTTTCTTGTTAGCCATAATCTCATAAGGAGTCTTGTCATGATCTTTATTAATCATGGTACGATTTTGAGTGTAACACGCTATATTAACAGCTTCAGCTGTAATGACCGGGAATTTTACGTTGTATTATATCATATTTATAATAAAATATGTGTAATAATATGTCATTTATATGTGATTAAATGTGTTGAGTCATTACACCTTAACTGCTACGTGTTACGTGTTATCTGTTTTGATCCAAACGTGTTTTGGATATTTATTGAGTGTTTTATCGTAAATTATATAGTTTATATCAAAACCCGTACAGCTCAAAACCATGTTTTAAAAGCCTGTATTTCAAACAAAATCATTGGCCCTATTTTGTCAAAAATGCCCTATATCATATCGCTATTCTGAAACCCTAGACGTTTTACAAATTGACCTTTTTCGCGAAAAACGACTTTTCCGGGCCCCTTCGGGTACCAAAAACCCCACAAAAATCACATTTTTATTTTTATATGATCATGAAATTTTCATATATCATTTTTCTTTGCATTTTTGTAATATTCACAATTTTTGGGAATTTTTAGCATTAATTTTGTATTTATTGGATATTTAAAAATTCAATATTAATACCCAAAAATTATAAAAATTGGGGCCAAATATTTTTATTAGGAGTGTAATTAGACCCTTAATTTTACTTAGGGGTATAATTTTCATAAATATAAATACCTGATTTATTTTTAATTTTCAGTTAATTTTAATTAAAAATGAGAAAATAGAAAAAGAAAAGGGAATTAGGGTTTGTGTTGGTGAAGAACAGGCAGAGAATCAAAGCTGAATTTGAAGGTGATTCCGGAGTCCAAATCAGTCATGTGGGTACTCGTTTTGAAGCTTATGATCTCTAATTTTTGATTATGTAGTTGTTTTTTATGTTTGATTGATCGAATTTATATTCATATTTTCGGGTTTTAATCTTGAATTCGGGTTTGAATTTCTGGTTATTGTTTGATGTTTTGATAAGTACGAGTGTGTAGATCGTTGAGTTTCGATTCATTTGGCACCGGTTTCGTCGATTTTGATTAAGGTTTTGAACTCACCGAAAACCGCCGCTGTCGGCGGCGTTTCTCGGCTTCTCCGGTCTCGACGTCGTTGCTGGGGGAAGGAGAAGTAGCCCTGTGTCGTATGGGACGAAAATGCAGTAGAAAGTCAGCCAGAAACCACGCGTTCGAACGTCGGATGGCTCGCCGGAAAAACCACCGGCGTCGTTGCCGGTGGCTGTTCTTCATCGACCCGGGTTCGACCAGGTTTGCAACCCGGAAATCGACCCAGGTTTGATCCTAAAAACCCAAACCCTGAACTCAGTTTTATGTTTCTGGATTTTTATATATTTATTTTATTTTCTGAAAATTAGAAATTAGTTTTAATAATTCTAATAATTAGATAAAAATTAGTTTTAAATTCAGAAAAATAATATTATTAATTTCTAAATTATTTTATTAGATTATAAATTCGAATTTAATTATTTAATTAATAATTTAATTATTTATCTAATTATTAATTAGTTATCTAATTAATTAATAATTAGGTAATTAATTAATAATTAGGTAATTAATTAATAAATAAGGATTAAAAATAATTAAATAATATGATTAATAATCTAATAATAAGTTAATATTGCGAGTAGTGATTCGATAATGAGAATTATTATTCGAGCGTTAGTTATTCGAATAATATTACAGTAATTGTTCGTATTGTGTAATTAAATACAGATAATTAATTGATTAACGAATCGTATAAGTTTCAATAATAATATATGAGTTCGGTAGTATTCGAAAATAGTGCGTAGCTCGTATTTATACGAGTGATTAATCGTTGAGTTGATTTATAATTCGAGTAATTCGTAGTTATTCGATAAATAGTGTATCAGTTAATTAAATTGATTGATTATTTATAAATAATCGATCTAATCAAATAAATAACGATGAGTTGTAAATATTTGTAATAAATTGTGATTAATCCTAATAATTAGGGATTAATTATTTTCAATTAGTAAATAATTATCTATTAATTATTTATTAGTTATTTATTTATTAAATATTTAAAAAGTGATTAATTATTTCGATAATTAGTCACATAATTTTCAATAAATCATAACTTCTTCATTTTAATTCCAAAAATTATAAAAAAAAAAATTTTGACTTTGATTTTCTTAAATAATTATTTAAAAATTATTTTGGGATTTAAAAATGGGCAATAATTATTTATATTGAATAATAAATTGAATTATCAGTGTTTAATTGATAATAATTCAACCGTTAGTCCGATTTGAGCGAAACGAAAGTCTGTTGACTCAGAAAAATGAATTCTTTTCACTAAAAATAATATGAAGACCTAATTTCTTCTCGAAATTAGTTGATTCTATTGATTGCTTGATTATCAGTTGAAATGAGTGCTGAGACGAGTTCGAAAAATTCCGGAAAAATGGGAAATAAAGCAGAAGGTGATCAACGGAGCAATCAGCGAGTCGATTTCGATTCTAAAAATTATTTTAACTATAAAAATGATTATGTGCTTAGGTGCTTATGTGTATTATGTGGTTAATTGAGTCTTACTTGCTTATATGTAATATTCGAGTTGGTTATAAGCGTATGGGTAGATAATAAGAACAAAATGAAGTCGATGTAAGATGCAAATTGAAGTACAAAATGAATTAACCAGTCTATTTTGCTAACAGAAACTAAGCCAGCAAGGCAGGTCAAGTAGGGAATAGACGAAAGTGATTTAATTGCAGTAAGTTGCACAGAAGGCAAGTTTCTCCCCTATTCTATTTTCCAGAATAGTGATATTCTCTTCAGATTCTTATTACATTTGCATTACTTTAATTCCTTTATTCATATCTCAGTTCGATTCTTGAATTATTTTTTTTATTTGAATTTATTATTTATATTCCAATTGTTACTCACAATTATTGATATATTGTGGTGATTAGAATATATCAAAGTATACCGATTGTTCCGGTTGCTATTCCAGGGACTGGATAACATTACTTTTGGGGATTAAGTTTACTTAATCCTAAGGACCGGGACAAAACCGGATCCTTGAGATGGGCCATAGTGCCTAGGTTCCCGACGGGATCTATATAGTAAGATATAGATCTGCACTGTATCATGGTTGATCAGCAGGGCATAGCTGCGAACTTAAGTCCAGTTTAGTTTATTTGCATTCGCCAGCAATGGCCTTCTTTTGATTCTTATGAGGTTATATCATTGTTGATATACCTGGGTTACGGATTCAGTTATATTGCTTTAACTGTGTATATTTTATAAACTTGTTGAGTAATTTTTGGCTCACCCCTTTTTGTTGTTATTCACCTTATTGTTTCAGTTAAGAAGGAGTATGAAACCCGTCAGGATACGAGTGGTAAAGAAGCGGGTCAAGCCTCGGGATCCTCTTATATCCAAGGTGTTGATCCCAATCCAGGAAGAAAACTTTGAGTTGCCCGAGCAGGTGGAGTGTTGATAGATAGTATGTGTGTTTGAATAAAAGCTGAACTTAGTTTAAAATGAGTTAGACAATGGTTTGTAATAAAGAAAGTTTGTGAGATTCTAAATGTTGGTTTGTAATAAAAGTAGTTAGAGGTTCTTGTTTTCATACTTCAACCTAAAAAGGTCCTGGTAATTGTTAAGGGGTTTAGTTTCATTTCTTTATTATTTATTAATAAGCTTGTACAGGTTTGGTGATTAGCTCGTAACCCCCAGACTTATACCCCGGGTCTGGAGGGCGTTACAGTTGGCATCAGAGCTGTAGGTTTGGTCCCTGAAAACAAGAACATTATGATTAAGATAGGATAGAGAGATCATATAAGATAGGGATAGTCAGATTAGGAAGAATAGTGTTAGGATTTAGGTCAGATTAGAATAGGGAAATATAAATCTTAGAATTGTTTAGTGACCTTTTCTTTTTTTGGTATATTATTAGATGGCTTCTTCGTCAGAGCGGACTGAGACAGACCCAGTAGCAGCACCAGTACTAGCCCCAGCATCAGTGCAGATTTTTCCTCCATTGCCACCACCTCTACCATTACCACCTAGACCAGCACCAGAGATACCACCTCCACTAGAGGTACCAGACTTTGTTGATTATTTCCCTTATTTTGAGCCAGAGATGCCTGACTTTCCACCTTTGGAGTTACCGATGTTTGATGTTCCTGATATGATTGACCTTCCACAATGGGATGACCTAGAGCCGCAGATTCCAGTACCGCAGCCTGAGATTCCAGATATTCCACAGATGGAGCCAGAGGCAGAGCCAGCCAGTCTTATTTCCTGCCCCTTTAGCTATTTATGCCCCTGTTCCCGGGGTATATCAGTTTCCACAGCAGGAGTTCATGAATGAGATAGTAGTCGATGGGCCGTTACCTTCTCGAGGTTCTAGCACGGATCTTCGTGAGCATCATACAGTTACTTATCAGCGTTTTCAGGCGGAGAGAGAGGAGAGGGTTCGATGGCAGAACCAGTGCAGAGAGATCCTTGGATTGTTTGAGACGCAGGCAGATGGTCCCGTCCGAGCATTACAATCAGATTACATACTGAGGGAGAAGTTACGTCAGATTTACCTAGTTAGTTCTCAGCAGCTTATGGATCTGAGACAGCAGGATATTAGTGCAGAGACAGCATATCGTAGAGCATTGGGACTTACCGAGGCAGTGCTAGAGGCATTGCAGGAGGAGTTGAGTCACGTGCCACCAGGGTTCTGAGTCAGGGACAGTTGAGACAGTGACTTCAGAGTATAGATGTATATAGAGGCAGCATAGTATAATCTAGTGAGTAGTGTGTATGTGTGTACTAGTAGTTTAACCTGTAGTAGGTTTTAACCTGTAGTAGTAGTATGACTTGTAGCCCTGATGACTTCCAGCGGAGCGAGACTTTTTGTATCAAGCATTTACACCTGAGGCTGGTGTCATATATATATATATAAACTGAATTTTTCGAATTTCTTTTATTTAAATTTCAGTCTTTACAGTTTTACAACATTTACTTTCACTTTATTACTTTACAGTCTTCCATACTATAATCCCTGTTGAAAAAAAAAATAAATGAAAAGGACAACCATTTTATTTAACTGCTTACATTTCTAGTTTTTATATTCAGCAACTGTTTTCTTTATATAAATCATGTTATTAATACCGGATCAATTGTTTTCTTACATACTGTCAATTGTTTATTAAACTGTTAAATAAATATCACTTGTTTTATTATCAGAAAAAGATGGCACCAAAAAGAAAGACTAGGGCTGAGACCTCTAACAACAATTCTGAAGGCCAGACTAATGAAACCATGAACCAAATGTTCCATCTGATGCAATAACAGATGGTAGTGATGCAGTAGCAGATGCAGCATCAGCAACAGCAGATACAATAACAAATGTTACAACAGCCACCTCGTCTTGAGCCTCAACCTGTTGTTACTTTTAAGCAGTTTCAGTCAGTTAAACCTCAAGAATTTGATGGGTCTACTGATCCTATTAAAGCTACCACCTGGTTAAAGGAAATAGAGAAAGCTTTTGTACTAGTGAAGGTAGGTGAGGACCAGAAGACTGATTTTGCTAGTTACTTGTTGAAAGGAGAGGCAAATTATTGGTGGGAATCTAAAAAGGCTTTAGAGGGTGAAGATGTTATTGCTTGGGATAAGTTTAAAGAGTTATTTTTATAAAAGCATTTTCCTCGCTACCTAAGGAATCAGATGCAGATAAAGTTTTTAGAGCTGAAGCAGGGAAGTATGTCTGTAACAGAATATGAAGCCAAATTCAATGAATTGGCTAGGTTTGTTCCGGAATAGGTTGACACTGAAGAGAAACGAGTGCAGAGATTTCAAGAGGGATTACGACCATGGATATGCAGATAAGTTGCAGTTTTTGAATTAACAACATATACTGCTGTAGTCTAGAAAGCTTTGATCATCGAAGGGGAAAGTGAAAGATCTCAACGAGACAGAGGACAGGGAAGTTTCCAAGACCGTTCCAGTAGGAAGCCGGGATTTCAAGCCCGGGCAAATCTGAATTTCAAAAGGATAGGACAGGGTACACAAAAAGCAGGTAATCGTTTCCAAGTCTCCAACCAGCAGAGAATTGTTAAAGTTCCAGTGCCAAGCATACCGGCGTATGTATTAAAGCAGATGTGACATGTTTCAAATACAAGCAGAAAGGGCACTACTCTAACGAATGTCCGACAGGAAAAACAACAGAAATCACTTGCTATCAATGCGGAAAGAAAGGGCATATCACTAGGAATTGTAAAGGACCAACAATGGCAGCCAGTATTCCGAAAGTATTGGCATTACCTCTGCCACCACCGCCAAATCAACCCAGAGCAAGGACTTTTAACATGACAATGAAAGAGGCAGTGCAGAATCCAAGTGTGATTGCAGGTACACTTTTGGTGAACTCCATAGATTCAAAAGTATTAATTGATTTTGGAGCTACCCGTTCATTTATTTCTGAAGAATTTCTTGATAAGTTACATTGCGAAATTGAATGGTTGGGCGAGACGTTAATTATAAAATTAGCGAATGACGACCAAGTTCCGGTAGATCGAGTATGTCCTGCGTGTGATGTAGAAGTAGCCGGACATCATTTTTCTATAGACTTAATTCCTTTTAAGCTAGGAGATTTTGATATCATTTTGGGAATGGATTGGTTAGCATGTCATAAAGCTCAGATAGATTGCACGAATAAGAAAGTTGAATTACGAACTGCGGAAAATGCAACGGTAATATTCAAGGGCGAAAAGCAGCAGAATAAATTTCTTACTGTAGTGCAGACCAAACGATTGCTTCGACAAGGATGTAAGATGTATATAGCTTACGTATTAGATACTGAAAAAGGAAGTCCTAGAATAGAGGACATTCCAGTTGTATGTGAATTTCCGGACGTCTTTCCAGACGAGCTTCCAGGGTTACCGTCAGATCGAGAAATCGAGTTCACGATTGATCTAGCACCAGGTACAGAACCGGTTTCGAAAGCTCCATATCGAATGGCTCCAGTTGAGATGAAGGAATTGTCAACGCAACTGCAAGATCTTCTAGACCGAGGCATTATTCGACCTAGTGTATCCCCATGGGGTGCACCAGTGTTATTTGTGAAGAAGAAGGATGGCAGCATGCGATTGTGCATCGACTATAGGGAATTGAATAAGCTCACTTTTAAGAACAAGTATCCTTTACCGAGAATCGACAATTTGTTCGATCAGCTAAAAGGAGCAGCATGGTTTTCGAAGATAGATTTGCGATCAGGCTATCATCAATTGAAGATTAAAGCTGAAGATATTCCAAAGACTGCGTTTCGCACGAGATATGGGCATTACGAGTTTTTGGTAATGGCATTCGGTTTGACAAACATGCCAGCAGCATTCATGGATTTAATGAACAGGGTATTCAAGAAATATTTGGATAAATTCTTGATTGTATTCATTGATGACATCTTGATTTACTCCAAGACGGAAGGAGAGCATGCGGAACACTTAAGAATAGTTTTAGAAATTCTGAGGAAAGAGCAACTATATGCAAAATTCTCGAAATGTGAATTATGGTTAAGGGAAGTACAATTTCTAGGGCATATCATCAGTAGAGAAGGCATCCAAGTTGATCCAGCAAAGATTGAAGCTGTGTTGAATTGGGAAAGACCAAAGACACCGATAGAAGTTCGAAGTTTCTTGGGATTGGCAGGGTATTATCGAAGATTTGTCAAAGATTTTGCGAAGATAGCAACGTCGCTGACTAAGTTAACTCAAAAAAGTGAAAAGTTTGAATGGAATGATAAATGTGAAGAAAGTTTTCAAGAGTTGAAGAATCGGTTGGTGACCGCACCAGTATTGGTATTGCCAGACGAGCAAGGAAATTTCGTCATTTACAGTGATGCTTCGTATCGCGGGTTAGGATGTGTATTGATGCAACACGGTAACGTCATTGCATATGCTTCGAGATAACTTAAACCCCATGAGCAGAAATATCCTACGCATGATCTGGAATTAGCAGCAATCGTATTTGTATTGAAGCTTTGGAGACATTATCTCTACGGTGAAAAATGCGAAATCTACACGGATCATAAAAGTCTGAAGTATATCTTTACGCAAAAGGAACTGAACATGCGACAACGTCGATGGCTGGAATTAATTAAAGATTAAGATGTCACGATCAGTTATCATCCAGGAAAATCAAATGTTGTAGCGGATGCGCTAAGCAGAAAAGAAAGATTGAATTGGTTAACTTCATGCGAAGAATTGGCCAAGGAATTCGACAAATTGGAAATCGAGATTCGTATTCCCAATGAATCTGCAGGAACTATCTACACTATGACTTTCCAACCGGAGTTGCTAGAAAAGATTCGCCGTTGTCAAGATGAAGTGATGAGTCAAGATGACGACTTAACAGGAGAAGAGATCACAACTCAGAAAGATAATGAAGGAATTTTACGCTTTGCATCGAGAATCTGGATCCCTAACGTGGCAGAATTAAAAGAAGAAATAATGCGAGATGCGCACAATTCGAAGTATTCCATCCATCCAGGAAGCACAAAAATGTATCACAATTTGAAGGAAAACTTTTGGTGGCCGAATATGAAGAAGGAAATAGCAGAATGGGTGAGTAAATGCTACACTTGCCAGCGAGTTAAAGCGGAACATCAACGTCCGAGCGGGTTATTACAACCGTTAGACATTCCAGAATGGAAATGAGAACATCTAGCGATGGATTTTGTGGTAGGACTACCAAGGACTAGGGCAAATCATGATGCGATATGGGTAATCATTGACAGACTTACGAAGTCGGCATATTTTCTACCAATTAATGAAAGATTTTCACTCGACAAATTAGTGCACATATATCTCAAGGAAATTGTGATGCGACATGGAGTTCCAATATCTATCGTGTCTGATCGAGATCCCCGTTTCAATTCAAGATTTTGGAGATAATTTCAAGAATGCCTTGGGACTACATTAAACATGAGTACCGCTTATCATCCACAAACCGATGGGCAAAGTGAAAGAACTATCCAAACGATTGAAGACATGCTACGAGTTTGTGCGATCGATTTTGAAGGCAGTTGGGATGAGCATCTACCCCTGGTGGAATTTTCTTATAATAACAGCTATCACGCCAGCATTGGAATGCCACCGTATGAAGCACTATATGGGAGAAAATGCAGATCACCAGTGCATTGGGATGAAGTTGGAAAACATAAAATTTTGGGTCCAGAATTAATTCAGCAAACGAAAGAAAAGATTGAACTTATTCGGAAACGACTTGATGCAGCGCAAAACAGGCAACGCAAATATGCAGACCAAGCAAGGAAGGATATGGACTATCAGGAAGGGGAACACGTATTACTTAAAATATCGCCATGAAAAGGATTGACTAGATTTGGTAATAAGGGTAAATTGAAACCACGATACGTTGGACCATTTGAGATTTTGAAGAAAGTAGGAAAGCTTGCATACGAATTAGCGTTACCACCTCATATGCAACACATTCACAATGTGTTTCACGTGTCAATGCTTAACCGATATAATCCTGATTTTAGGCATGTAATAGAGTATGAACCGATAGATATCCAACCTGATTTGTCTTTTGTAGAGCAGCCGGTAAGAATTTTAGATCGGCGAGAGAAAGTGTTGAGAAATAAGTCTGTATATTTATTGCGAGTGTTACGGAGAAACACAGTGATTGAAGAATCAACCTGGGAGCTTGAAAGTGAAATGTTAGAGAAATACCCTCATTTGTTTTCGTAGTAGATTCTGAGGACAGAATCCTATTAGGGGGGGAGAATGTAACGACCGGGAAATTTACGTTGTATTATATCATATTTATAATAAAATATGTGTATTAATATGTCATTTATATGTGATTAAATGTGTTGAGTCATTAAATCTTAACTGCTACGTGTTACATGTTATCTGTTTTGATCCAAACGTGTTTTGGATATTTATTGAGTGTTTTATCTTAAATTATATATCTTATATCAAAACCCGCACAACTCAAAACCATGTTTTAAAAGCCTGTATTTCAAACAAAATCATTGGCCCTATTTTGTCAAAAATGCCCTATATCATATCGCTATTCTGAACCCCTAGACGTTTTACAAATTGACCTTTTTCGCGAAAAACGATTTTCCGGGCCCCTTCGGGTACCAAAAACCCCACAAAAATCACATTTTTATTTTTATATGATCATGAAATTATCATATATCATTTTTCTTTGCATTTTTGTAATATTCACAATTTTTGGGAATTTTTAGCATTAATTTTGTATTTATTGGATATTTAAAAATTCAATATTAATACCCAAAAATTATAAAAATTGGGGCCAAATATTTTTATTAGGAGTGTAATTAGACCCTTAATTTTACTTAGGGGTATTATTTTCATAAATATAAATACCTGATTTATTGTTAATTTTCAGTTAATTTTAATTAAAAATCAGAAAATAGAAAAAGAAAAGGGAATTAGGGTTTGTGTTGGTGAAGAACAGGCAGAGAATCAAAGCTGAATTTGAAGGTGATTCCGGAGTCCAAATCAGTCATGTGAGTACTCGTTTTGAAGCTTATGATCTCTAGTTTTTGATTATGTAGTTGTTTTCATGTTTGATTGATCGAATTTTAATTCATATTTTCGGGTTTTAATCTTGAATTCGGGTTTGAATTCCTGGTTATTGTTTGATGTTTTGATAAGTACGAGTGTGTAGATCGTTGAGTTTCGATTCATTTGGCACCGGTTTCGTCGATTTTGATTAAGGTTTTGAACTCACCGGAAACCGCCGCTGTCGGCGGCGTTTCTCGGCTTCTCCGGTCTCGACGTCGTTGCTGGGGGAAGGAGAAGTAGCCCTGTGTCGTGTGGGACGAAAACGCAGTAGAAAGTCAGCCAGAAAGCACGTGTTCGAACATCGGATTGCTCACCGGAAAAACCACCGGCGTCGTTGCCGGTGGCTGTTCTTCATCGACCCGGGTTCGACCCGGTTTGCAACCCGGAAATCGACCCGGGTTTTATCCTAAAAACCCAAACACTGAACTCAGTTTTATGTTTCTGGATTTTTATATATTTATTTTATTTTCTGAAAATTAGAAATTAGTTTTAATAATTCTAATAATTAGATAAAAATTAGTTTTAAATTCTGAAAAATAATATTATTAATTTCTAAATTATTTTATTAAATTATAAATTTGAATTTAATTATTTAATTAATTATTTAATTATTTATCTAATTATTTATTAGTTATCTAATTAATTAATAATTAGGTCATTAATTAATAATTAGGTAATTAATTAATAAATAAGGATTAAAAATAATTAAATAATATGATTAATAATCTAATAATTAGTTAATACTGCGAGTAGTGATTCGATAATGAGAATTATTATTCGAGCGTTAGTTATTCGAATAATATTGCAGTAATTGTTCGTATCGTATAATTAAATACAGATAATTAATTGATTAACGAATCGTATAAGTTTCAATAATAATATATGAGTTCGGTAGTATTCGAGAATAGTGCGTAGCTCGTATTTATACGAGTGATTAATCGTTGAGTTGGTTTATAATTCGAGTAATTCGTAGTTATTCGATAAATAGCGTATCAGTTAATTAAATCGATTGATTATTTATAAATAATCGATCTAATCAAATAAATAATGATGAGTTGTAAATATTTGTAATAAATTGTGATTAATCCTAATAATTAGGGATTAATTATTTTAAATTACTAAATAATTATCTATTAATTATTTATTAGTTATTTATTTATTAAATATTTAAAAAGTGATTAATTATTTCGATAATTAGTTACATAATTTTCAATAAATCATAACTTCTTCATTTTAATTCCAAAAATTATAAAAAAATTATTTTTGACTTTGATTTTCTTAAATAATTATTTAAAAATTATTTTGGGATTTAAAAATTGGCAATAATTATTTATATTGAATAATAAATTGAATTATCAGTGTTTAATTGATAATAATTCAACCGTTAGTCCGATTTGAGCGAAACGAAAGCCTGTTGACTCAGAAAAATGAATTCTTTTCACTAAAAATAATATGAAGACCTAATTTCTTCTCGAAATTAGTTGATTCTATTGATTGCTTGATTATCAGTTGAAATGCGTGCTGAGACGAGTTCGAAAAATTCCGGAAAAATGGGAAATGAAGCAGAAGGTGATCAACGGAGCAATCAGCGAGTCGATTTCGATTCTAAAAATTATTTTAACTATAAAAACGATTATGTGCTTAGGTGCTTATGTGTATTATATGGTTAATCGAGTCTTACTTGCTTATATGTAATATTCGAGTTGGTTATAAGCGTATGGGTAGATAATAAGAACAAAATGAAGTCGATGCAAGATGCAAATTGAAGTACAAAATGAATTAACCAGTCTATTTTGCTAACAGAAACTAAGCCAGCAAGGCAGGTCAAGTAGGGAATAGACGGAAGTGATTTAATTGTAGTAAGTCGCACAGAAGGCAAGTTTCTACCCTATTCTATTTTCCAGAATAGTGATATTCTCTTCAGATTCTTATTACATTTGCATTACTTTAATTCCTTTATTCATATCTCAGTTCGATTCTTGAATTATTCTTTTCATTTGAATTTATTATTCATATTCCAATTATTACTCATAATTATTGATATATTGTGGTGATTGTTCCGGTTGCTATTCCAGGGACTGGATAACATTACTTTTGGGGATTAAGTTTACTTAATCCTAAGGAGCGGGATATAACAGGATCCTTGAGATGGGCCATAGTGCCTGGGTGCCCGACGGGATCTATATAGTGAGATATAGATCTACACTGTATCATGGCTGATCAGCAGGGTATAGCTGCGAACTTAAGTCCAGTTTAGTTTGTTTGCATTCGCCAACAATGGCCTTCTTTTGATTTTTATGAGATTATATCTTTGCTGATATACCTGGGTTACGGATTTAGTTATATTGCTTTAACTGTGTATATTTTGTAAACTTGTTGAGCAATTTTTGGCTCACCCCTTTTTGTTGTTATTCACCTTATTGTTTCAATTAAGAAGGAGTATGAAACCCGTTAAGACACGAGTGGTAAAGAAGCGGGTCAAGCCTCGGGATCCTCTTATACCCAAGGTGTTGATCCCAATCCAGGAAGAAAACTTTGAGTTGCCCGAGCAGGTGGAGTGTTGATAGATAGTATGTGTGTTTGAATAAAAGCTGAACTTAGTTTAAAATGAGTTAGACAATGGTTTGTAATAAAGAAAGTTTGTGAGATTCTAAATGTTGGTTTGTAATAAAAGTAGTTAGAGGTTCTTGTTTTCATACTTCAACCTAAAAAGGTCCTGGTAGTTGTTAAGGGGTTTAGTTTCATTTCTTTATTATTTATTAATAAGCTTGTACAGGTTTGGTGATTAGCTCGTAACCTCCAGACTTATACCCCGGGTCTGGAGGGCGTTACATCAGCCCAGAAGTAGGTAGGAAGCCTTGATTCACTTAGCATAGTCATTGCTGCTTCAACCAAGGTTCAATTCTTCTTTTCTACTACTCCATTTTGTTGAGGATTTCTTGGGGCTGAGTACTGTCTCCAAATAACTTTCTTTGTACAGTATTTATTTAGAAATGCATTTTTGAACTCTGTCCCATTATCTGATCTTTCTGACAGGTAATTTTGCTTCCATCTCAATCTTCTTTATATGATCAACTATCATCTATGGTGCTTCATCCTTTGATTGCAAGAACAACACCCATGTGTACTTAGAGTAATCATCGACTATCACTAAAGCATATCTTTTTCTTGATAGTGACAACATATTCACTGGACCAAATAAATCCATGTAAATTACTGAAGAGGTTCATCTTTTGCTTGTCATTTCCTTGCTTCTGTGTGATGCTTTATTTGACTTCCCTTTTTCACATGCTTCACAAAGTCCTTCTTGACAGAATTCCATCTATCGTAGTCCTCTCACCAATTCCATCTTAACCAGAGAATTCAGTGTCTTGAAATTCAAATGCGAGGGCTTCTTGTGCCATATCCAACTTTGTTCTGATGAAGCTTTCCTGTAAAAACATCTCATAACTCCATCACAGGCAGACTTCAAGTCAGCTACGAAAAGATTACCTTTCATTACTCCCTATAAAGCAAGCTTCTCATCTTTCCTGTGAGTGATCAAACATCTTTCTGGTCTAAATTCAACATTGTATCCTTTGTCATAAAACTTACTGATGCTCAGAAGATTATGCTTCAATCCTTCCACAAGAGAGATGTTTTCAATGATGACATTCCCAATTTCCAAATTTCCATATCCCTTAGTAAATCCTTTGTTGTCATCTCCAAAGGTAAATATAGGGCCAGCTTTCTCAACCACACCTGTGAGTAGGGACTTTTCTCCTGTCATGTGCCTAGAACAACCATTGTCCAGAATCCACATGATCTTTTCCTTTCGAACCTTACCCTATAAACAAAGATTGATTAAGAAGACTTTAGTACCCAAGTTTTCTTGGGTCCTGAAGGTTTAGGGGTAGAAACATAATCAACAAATGAGACCTTAACAGGCTTAGCTTTCACTTTGAATGACTCTTTCTCAGTGCTAGTCTCAACAGAGTTGTCAGACTTAGAGATAGGAGGTACTACAGTGTTGGCTTATGTGTGCTCATTACTCATGCTTGTCTTAGTGTCAGTGCAAGCACTAGCAGATGCATGAAAAGCTTTAAAGTACTCAGACATGGTAACAAATGCACATGGCATACAACCAACTACGCCTCAAGGCTCATGAAAACTAGGCATGTTAGGCATGGAAGGCATACTAGAAGTTTTAACAGATTCTACCTTAGCTTTTGTGCATACATGTGTAAGGTGTGCAACAGAATTACAATTATTACATAACTTTCTAGATGCAGATGAGGAAGATGTAAAATCATATTTCATAGTTACACCTACCTTACCATTTCTGTTCTTCTTAGCCTTAACCTTAGCACTCTCACTAGTCATAGAGTTATCTATTGGCTCTGGTTTCTAAGTGTGTCAGGTTCTTTCCTATCCACCTTATTACCTAGGTCAGCTTTGGATTTAGCTTTACTAGCTGGTGCCTTAGGAGTCTTAGGGGATTCCTCTACCTTCTCTTTCTCTCTATCCTCAACAATCAATTCCTTATTGATTAGCAAACTTACTTCATCCAAAGGTTCTGAAACAGACTCAGTGAACAACGAAGATACAACATCCTTAATGACATATGGTACCTTTTTTGAGACAAACATGTTTATCTCAGATGCACCACTATGCTTCTTACTGTTCAGCTTAGAATAGTCAAGTCCAATTAAAGTCTTAGATTTAAATTTTGACTATCTATTATCTCCTTCTAAATCAAAACTGCATTCTAAAACGCCTGTAACTTCTTTTCTAAATCATCAATTTGGGTTCTAAGAATGGCTTCTATGTCTGCGTTGTACTTAACCTAATTTTTTAAATATTCATTCTTTTGTTTAAAGTCTTTTAAGCCAACTACAAATAATTCTAGTTCTTCATTTCTAGAGGATAACTCTCAGCTTTAAGAACTAACTTATCATTTTCAAGTTTATATGCAAGCATGCTTGTATAAACATTATACAATTTTAAAGTAAGTTCATGCATAGTAGACTTGTATTCAGACACAAACATATCAATAGTAGTAAGTTCAGAAACCTGAGATGATTGTGGTGATTATTCTACAGAGTCTGCCATAAGAGCTAGATTCACATCCTCTTCCATTTCATCTGAATCAGTATCATCCCAACTTTTTCCTTCAGCAATGTACGTTCTTCCCTTTTCCTTAACCACATAAGGATTCAGCTTCAGTTTTAGCTTCTCATTCTGCCTCTTCAAATCTTCATAAGTTTCCTTCTTTTCAAAGGAATCTTTTCCTTTTGCTGCCTTGGGCTTTCTGCAATCAGATGCAAAGTGCCCCAACTCATTGTAGTTGTAATATCTTATTTTGCTCTTGTCTACCCAACTTGACTTGTAGCCTCCTCTAGAGCTTGAACCTGATGAGTAGCTTCCTTTCTGAAATCTCCCTGATGAACCCCTTGGTTTGTAGTTGGTTTTCCTTCTGAATCTAACATGACTAAACTTTGCAGCCATGTATGCCATAAATTTATCCTCCAACTGTTCAAGTTCTTCCTGAGTGTAAAACTCACTTTCATCCTCTGGCTCACCATGAGCAATTTCAGCTACAACTATTTCCTTGATTGTTGAGGAGGGTGCAACATTGACTTCTTGGGTATCACGTTCACGAACTACAAGTGCAGTGGTTCTTGCAAGTGTCGTACTCTTAATGTCAATAGAACCAGGTCCACAGATAATAGTTCTCTGCTCTTGCTCCAATTCATGGGTTCTTAGTTTTTCATAAATCACATCCAAGAACATGGTAATAAAATCAGCTCTTTCCCTGATAGATGTGTTCTTTTGTTCCAGATGAATTGGCAATGTCAGCATAAACTTTCTGTTTGACTCTCGTATAGGATAAACTTTCCCTTGTAGCTTTAGTTTGCTTAACAGTCTTGTATATCTCTCAAAGAGTGAAGACAGTGTTTCTCCGGATTGAAGTTTGAATGCCGCATACTGAGTAGTCAAAATATCTATTCTGTTCTCTTTGACTTCTTCTATAACTTCCATCAGCCGCTCAATGGTATCCCACATATCCTTTGCACTAATATTTTCCACAAGTTGATGACTCATATCATTATCGGTCGATTCCACTATTATGAGTTGAAGTCTTGTGTCAAGATTTATCAACTCCTTGTTACTCTCCGTATATTTAGACGAATCCCTAGGAGTGGATGAAGGAATTCTTGCACCAGTTGCAGTAGTGGATTCAACAACTACTTCCATAGGGACATAAGGGCCATTCAGTAATATCCCAATATACAGTGGATTCGAAGCTTTCATAAATAGTATCATCTTTTTCTTCCATAGACCAAATTTTCCAGTCGAATGGGGGAACCTTGATACTTCCAATTCTTTGGTTATTCATCATCTTGGCGGAATTAAAATTATTTAAAATTCAAAAATCTCAAGAAATGATCATTTTTGAAAATTAAAAAATTTCAAGAAATTTCTCAAGAACTTATTTCTTTCTCCATATCTTGATTTGTATGTCAATCAACAAGCTCTGATACCAATTGTTAGTCCCAAAGTATCGTAGAAGGGGGATTGAATACGGTATCTATAATCTTTTTTGATTCGTTACAAGTTCTTCATTATGAGTACGGAATCAAAATAGACACAAAACAATTCGAGGAATATATTATTTTATTAATATAAACCTTGAGGTTGCTACAATCTAATCAATGAATTGATTGGTTACAATAAATTCAGCAGCACAACTTTGTGTTTACAAGATTAATAAATGAAGTCTTTAATGGAGCTCCCGTAAAAACACTTTTTGTTGGATGAAAAGATAACCAAATGAAATTGTATTCATTTGCTGCTTTGTAGACTTCAATTCCTTTGGACAGGTGGCACATTTATGTCCATTCAAATCCTTGAATTGCTGCATTTTTAATTCACAATAACACACCCAAGTATATACTTGCGACTTGCTTTCAGAGTTACTTGCGAACTGCTTTCAGAGTTACTTGCGACCGGAGGAATTGTCTTCCCCAATTTTGCCTCTTAGACTTACTTGCGACTCTATTCCCCATGTGAGACGTTATTTGCGACCATAATAGCAGGTAGGAGTTTTGTGCGACCTTGTAAGCTTAGGGAAGGGGTTTATGCCTTAGAGGATTTTTCCTTGCAAGATACTTGCGACCTAGATCACCAGGGTAAGGTTACTTGCGACCTTGAGGTACTGACTTAGCCAATTTCCCTGTTTTGCATTTACTTGCGGCCTAGGAAGTAAAGAAGTATATTTGCCTTAGTCATTTTCTATTCTGAAAGTTACTTGCGACCTGGTCCATTCCTATGGTGATTTACTTGCAACCAGGGAGGCCAAGTAGAAGAGCTTTGACTTCGAAAAATTCTTGTCTAATAACTGTATCAACAATGTTTCTTTCTGAATAACTGAATAAAACCCTTTCTAATATGCTGGTGCTTGGTGCACTGGTCTGGTTCACAAACAACTAACATGAATTGATTTAATTCAATTTCCTTTGCAATGCTGAGTTGATACACCTTGGTTGATTATTCAGTGCTTCAATCACTGAACCCCTGATCTTTAATACTTCAAATCAAACCATGTAACTGATACTTGAAGTCCTTAGATATCTTATTCTTCATGGATGCTTGAACATGTTAATGAACTTTTTCCCATGACTTGATTGTGGACTTAGAGATTCATTCACATCTTTTGATTCTTTGTATATATCATGTCTTCATCTTTAGGGTTACTGTGCTTCACAATTTAATATTATTTATCTGTTTCTGTTTCATTTTGAGTTATAATTTCTCGATTATATATTACGTTATATTATACTTTACAAGCACCTTATATTTAATAGCACGTTCACAATTATAGTAACATCGCATTGGAGAACATCCTTGCATGATTTTCCAAATCACAAGTTTCATCATTTGCCTTGATAGTGGCCATTTTAAGCTTTCTTGAGTTATGGGCATACATAATTTTCCCCATAAACAGTGGTGTGAGATCATCAGGATATCCTAGCAATAAGAGCTCATTAGGATAAGCTCTTAGAGTTTCTACCATCCTCCTTCAAGGAGTTTCATCTAGATCAAAACTTGGGAGCTACCATTGTTCTCCCAGCTCTGTTGGGTCTTCGGCCTACCTAGTTTGTCTAGTTTCTAAATCCTTCTTGAACTTTTCGATATGTGCTTCGTGAGCACAAATCTTCTCCCTTAAGTTATGGGTATATGATCATTCCATTTCACACAAACGCGGGAATCTTCCTCCAATGGACTCCTTGATCATGTGCCTTCTCCTATGATGCACATTCTCGTTAGTCGACTGTTATTTGTCATCGGTGTAGGGACCTGAATAACCAGGTCTATCAATAATAGGGCTCAAACATCTGATGTATGAAGGGTTGTTTTGAGTCCATGGTTGCAGCCTACTTCCTCTAATGTCGAGATACAACGACATCCTATAGACGGGATTTACACGTCATGGAATTACTACCATCGACATCTCGACAGGGGATTGGGTGTTCAGAAGAGCATTCACCATATGAGTTTGAGGATTAAGAACTCCATTAAAGCCAGCCGGTGGCTGAGTAGAGGGGATTGACGTCCCTAAAAGATCAACTCGTCTAGTAATAAGAGTTGAGTGAGGTTGAATCTTGATGGTGGATGTGACAGTGTGGGTCGTTGTTAGTGTTTCTTGAGCAGCATTGTTTCGTGTTCTTGCAATGGTTAATGTTGTCTTCCCACAGACGGTGCCAAATATTATAAAAAAAATTATGGTCTGTTTAATGTTTGGGTTGGTGAGTTACGTACCTTGCGCTTGCCAGGATCAAGTCAAAAAATGTAGTTCTAAATAGAGCGGTAAGACCCTTTATATAGACTTTGATAGACGTGGGTTTAGGTTAGAATTCGAAGACTTGGTAGATAAGTCTCCAACTCAGATTAGATTTTACGGTCCTAAAAGTTGGGGAGTTTTGAAGATCAATGATTATTGAAGTATTTACTTCATTGGAACCTTTAACGAGTTGTTAATCCACTTTATTTATTAATTAAAAATTAGTAAATAATTAAGGTTTCGATCCTTTTTAATTCGAATTACTTATTGGACCATACTAAGTCTAATTAATTCAAAATGTATTGCATATTTTTTCATCCCGTATCAAATTTAAAAGAACTTTTTTTAAAAAATATTTATCGAGTTCAAACAAAAGCCAAACAATTTAATGAATGTTTTCTTAAAAGATTTTTTCCAAAAAAAATGTTTTTTTATCGTAGGTAACCCGCACCCGCTACCCTTCAGGTGCGCATTGGGTAAACCCTACGGGCTCACGCAATAGCCTGCAAACCACGTGAACCAAGGTAAACCGCATTAAGCGACAGGCTCTGACTCATGAGGCATAATCATAAATTTTCCTCCCGTGGGATTCGAACCTGTGACCAAGAGGATAGTTTTCCTCTCTTTAACCAGCTGAGCCAACCCTTGCGGGCAAAAAAATGCTTTTGATTTCTACATAGTCAACAATTTAATATAAATGTCAATCAAGCTTTTAACTTAAATAAATTTGTAGGGTAATATAATTATTCTAAAGATCGGCATATTAACCGACTAGTCAGAGTTGTGACGAGTCACACCTCGATTAATCGTAATCGGGTCAAAGTACAATTTTTTAATTTATCGGTTAGAAATCGGGCGATGGGCTAAAACGTTCGAATCACGTTAAAAATCGACCGAATAGGCCAATTAAAAAAATCCTTAAAAAAAATCCTTTAAGAATGATTTTTTTAAGAAAATTTATAATTAAAAAAAGTAAATCATATATTGATTTGTTGATTTTGTGTTTGATGAATTAGATCACCAGGGTTATTGAACTATATGTTGATGAGGAATTTTATACTATAGATCACTAACTATTAATTATTGATTATTAAACATAAATCACTTAAGTATCACGCTTGAACCAGTGGCTTGTGATATTTTTTTTATTAACCTTGTCCCTTAAATAACAATATTAAAGTAGTCGTATGTGATATTTTTGTTGTAAATTTCATGGAAGTTTAATCAAGTTTAAATAAAATTATATATATTATTAAATTAAATTACTTTGATAAATCAATACGATTAATTATCGATTATTCGATTAGTCACTGAAAGTTCTCTCAACTAATGCTGATTTGTATATTTTAGTGATAGGGATAAATAAATTATGCTTGTATAATTTATTTACTGCATTAATTATACAAGCTGTGGGCTGCTAGGCCCAATAAAAAGATATATGATACTCAGACCAGAAAGGTTAAGCCTGATGGACCAGATCAGGCCTGATGGAATAAAAAAGGCCTAAAAGCCCTGATTATTAATTAATTTCGTAATTAATTAATAAGGGACAAATCAGATGTTGAAAAGAGTCCCGATAAGGATATAAATCCTTGGAGATTAGCCTCAAGGGGACCTAAAAGAATAAGGAATCAGTTTCCTACTATCTAGGACTCCAAAGTCCATTCTAATTATGAGACTTGCCCACCAAGTCTCCTATACCAAGTCCAATTCAAGGACTCACAACATCTATATAAGGGGTCTCACCCCCATCAATTAGAACTACGTTTTTTGGCTTGATTCTCTAATTCACAGAGATACGTAGGCATCTCGTAAAGGCAGATTGAGTCACGAAACACGAGAGCAGCCATTAAAGGCCTTGAGCTCCCGAATCTTAGTATTAAATACGGCAAGTAATAACCTTAGTTTTTTATCCACAACATTTGGCGCCGTCTGTGGGAATCACAACAACAACCATGGCGAGAACACGGAGAACAATTGGAGCTCTAGAAGAAGGAACACCATTAGAGACAACCCAGGTGATTTCATCAACCGTGGAGGTTCCTCCCCATTCAACCTATGCATCTACTCAGGAGGAAGCCCAGACAGGGGCAACTCAACCCCAGCTACAAGGGACAACTCCCCCGATTCAAGGTACGAATCCTCAAGTTCAACAAATACATATACCTGTGAATTCTCGACCCGTCGGGTATGAATATTCAACTATTGTTACTACTAACCCCCCTTATGGGATGCCCCTTCACCCTGAGGTTGGAGGAAGCGGATATGCTGGGCGAAGCGAAGCACGAGGGCAGTCGCCCCCTATATACGAGGTTTGGATCCTATCCCTGAGGATCGGGAATTTTCTGGTCCATACACTGAGAGAGACTCTGAATCTTCGGATGATGAAGTGGCCCCGAGAAGGAGGCGTCCTGGAAAAGAGCCAATGGCCGATGGAAGGCAACGCCCCCAAAGCACCCCAGGGGCGAATCCCCAAGAAGTGCAGGAAAAGATCAGGGCTCATGAGGCTGAAATCCAAAGGCTGAGGCGTGATTTGGAGGCTCACCAAGCCACCAGACCCCACATACCTCCTAGGGGGAGAAATCCTCCTCCTATCATAGACCTGGATGGTCCGGTAAGAAGAAGGGCTGCTGTCCCAAGAACTGATCCAAGCAATCTCCTTCCCCTTGGAGATCCTGATGATCCAACTCCACCCTTCACAGAAGAGATAATGAATGCCCATATCTCAAGGAAATTCAAGATGCCCACTATCAAAGCCTATGATGGCACGGGAGACCCCGCTAATCATGTTAGGACATTCTCTAATGCACTGCTGCTGCAACCCGTGAATGATGCTATAAAATGTCGGGCCTTCCCTCAAACCCTGTCGGGTATGGCTCAAAGATGGTACATTCGCCTACCCCCAAATTCTATTGGATCATTCAGAGAATTAAGTCAGGCTTTTATTAAGCAATTCATCAGTGGAAGAGTCCATGAGAAAAGTTCAGCATCTCTTATGAGTCTTGTGCAGGGAGCTAAGGAATCCTTAAGAGATTACCTGAATCGTTTTACAAAGGAGGCTTTAAAAGTCCCAGACCTTGATGATAAGGTAGCCATGATAGCACTGCAACAAGGAACTAGGGATGAGTTTTTCAAGATGTCTTTGGCCAAACGACCCCCTGAGAGCATGTTACAGCTCCAAGAGAGGGCAGGGAAGTATATCAAGGTTGAAGAAAGTATGAGGAAGACCGTAGTAAGTAATGAGCCCACTGGAGGCAAGAAACAAAAAACTGATTTGGAGTATATCGCTAAGGACAAATATCCTAGAACCGAACAAAACCCTGATTCAACCCCCAAGAAGGGAGGACCTGGGCAAAAGTTCACTGAATACGCTAAGCTGAATGCTCCCAGAAGTCAGATTTTGATGGAGATTGAGAAAGACAGAGATATTCGCTGGCCTAAGCCCTTGAAGGCTGATCCCGTCAAGCTAGATAAGGGCGAGTATTGCAGGTTTCACAAAGATGTTGGCCATGACACCGATGAGTGTAGGCAATTGAAAGATGAAATTGAGTTTTTGATTCGAAAATGAAGATTGAACAAGTATACTGGAGATGGAGGGGACAGAAATAATAATGGAAGGAAGAACTTTGAAGATCGTAGGAGGGACCAAGACGATCAGGGGCGAAACCCCCAGCCTAGAGGACCAGTTATAAACACCATTTATGGAGGGCCGAGACCTCGAGGGCCTGTGATAAACACGATCTTTGGAGGTCCAACTGCTGCTGGATTGTCCAAAAATTCCAGAAAGGCATATACTAGAGAGGTTATGCATATTGTTGGAGAAGCCCCGAAGAGGGCCATGACAGAAGTAACATTGGTTTTTGATGATTCCGACCTAGAGGGTGTGAAGTTTCCCCATGACGACCCGCTGGTCATAACACCAATAATAGGAAATAGCCCGGTTAAGAGGGTCCTTGTGGATAATGATGCTTCTGTGGATATCTTGCTCCACGACACCTTTCTAAGGATGGGGTATAACGACTCCCAGTTAACACCAACCGACATGCCGATATATGGATTTGCTGGAGTAGAATGTCCTGTGGAAGGGATAATCAAATTGCCAACCACCATAGGTACGGAGCCAAGGCAAGCAACGCAGATGCTGGATTTCGTGGTGGTAAAAGCTAGTTCAACTTATAATGCTATCATGGGGAGAACAGGGATACATGCCTTCAAGGCAGTCCCCTCTTCCTACCATTCAGTCATGAAGTTTCCCACCCGAAACGGGATTGGAGAAGAGAGAGGAGATCAAAAAATGGCTAGAAGCTGTTATGTGGCCTCTTTGAGGGCAGATGGAGTCGGGGGGCAGGTTCTTCCTATTGAAGATATGGATGTTCGAGAAAATGATGAGAATAGAGGAAGGCCAGCAGAAGAATTGGTTTCGGTTCCTTTAGACCTCGAGAATCCTGAGAGGACGACTTTTATTGGAGCCACATTAGAGGAGCCCCTTAGAGGGAAGTTAGTGAAATTTTTGCAAGAAAATAGTGATGTGTTTGCATGGTCAGCAGCTGATATGCCAGGCATAGACCCGGAGTTAATTACTCACAAGCTAAACGTAGATCCAAGCCGGAAGACAGTGAAACAAAAGAAAAGAAATTTTGCCCCAGAAAGACAAGAGGCTATAAAGCAGGAAGTGGAAAAGCTCTTAGAGGCTGGTTTCATTGAGGAGATTCAATTTCCGGAGTGGTTAGCAAACCCTGTAATGGTGAAGAAGGCTAATGGAAAGTGGAGGATGTGTATAGACTTCACCGATCTGAATGATGCATGCCCCAAAGACTGTTTTCCGCTGCCTAGAATTGATACTTTGATTGATGCCACCGCTGGACATGAGATGCTGAGTTTCATGGATGGGTTTAGCGGATACAACCAGATCAAAATGCATAAGGATGACATTCCAAATGTATCATTTATCACTGACTTTGGTGTTTATTGTTATATTGTTATGGCGTTTGGTCTCAAGAATGCAGGAGCCACCAATCAAAGGTTGGTGAATAGAATTTTTAAGGATCTTATTGGTAAGACTATGGAAGTCTATGTTGATGACATGTTAGTCAAGAGTCTAGTAAAGACTGATCATATAGCCCATTTAAGGGAAGCTTTTGAGGTCCTGAGGTACCACAAGATGATGTTGAATCCGACGAAGTGTGCTTTCGGAGTAGGATCTGGAAAATTCTTGGGATTGATGGTCTCGAAGAGGGGAATTGAGGCAAACCCCGATAAAATAAAGGCAATCCTGGACATGGAACCCCCAAAAACTGTCAAGGATGTTCAGAAGCTCACAGGAAGGGTTGCTGCGTTAGGACGATTCATCTCCAAGTCAGGAGACAAGTGCTTGTCATTTTTCAAGTCACTAAAGAACATCAAAGACTTTGTATGGAGTGAGGAAAATCAGAAGGCATTTGAAGAGTTAAAGAAGTATATGGGTCAGGCCCCGTTGTTGGCCAAGCCAGTTCTGAATGAAGTTTTATTCTTGTACTTGGCTATTTCAGAGAGCGCCTTGAGCGCCGTGTTGGTTAAGGAGGAACTAAAAGTCCAGAAACCCGTATACTATGTCAGCAAAATTTTGCATGGTGCTGAGTTGAATTATTCAGCCATTGAGAAATTCGCTTTAGCCTTGGTAATGGCTTCAAGAAAGCTGCATCCTTATTTTCAAGCTCACCAAATTGAAGTGCTAACAAATCAGCCACTGAGAAATATCATTCACAGTCCCAAGGCAAGTGGGAGACTGATTAAGTGGGCAATAGAGTTGGGAGAGTTCGATCTCAAGTATAAGCCACGTACGGCCATAAAAGCCCATGCACTAGCTGACTTCGTGGTGGAATGTACCATACCCAACCAAGAAGTCGGGGGGCAGGAAGATACCATACCTCAAGACAAGGGAGTCGACAATGGGGACAAGGAGAAAGAATATTGGGTTCTCTATTTTGATGGAGCATCAAAAACAAATTCCAGTGGAGCAGGGTTGGTTTTGCAAAGCCCTGATGGATTCTTAATTGAGTATGCCATGAAGCTAGACTTCCCAACCACAAACAATGAGGCAGAGTATGAAGCCCTGATTGCTGGCCTTGGTCTAGCTGGGACACTTAGAGTCAAAAACTTAAAGGTCCGTGGAGACTCGAAGCTGATCATATCCCAGGTAAAGGGAGAATTTGAGGCAAGGGATGATACGATGGCTAAGTATGTTCGCCTAGTAAGGGCTGTGATGACCCAATTTAATGAATGCCATGTTGAACACATTCCAAGGGAAGAAAATGCTAAAGCAGATGCGCTATCAAAGTTTGCTTCATCTGAGATTGAAAAAAGTTCAGGAAGTGTGTACTTCCGTGTTTTGAAGACACGAAGCATAGATGTTAAGCTTGTGGCTCCCATAGGCTTGGGGACGTCATGGATTGATCCCATCAAGGCTCACATTCAGACCGGTTGGTTGCCAAGCGATGTAATTGAGGCACGGAAGTTAACTGTTCGAGCACTAAGGTACTCTTTGATAGATGGGATTCTGTATAAAAGATCTTTCGTGGTTCCTTACTTGAGGTGTCTCAGGCCCGATGAGGCACGCTTAGCTCTTGAGGAAGTGCATGGAGGTATTTATGGGCAACACTTGGGGGGCAGGGCCTTGGCTCATAAGGTAACCCGTTTAGGCTTCTATTGGCCAGAAATGATGGCTGATGCCAAAGAATATGTAAAGAAGTGTGATCGCTGTCAGAAGCATGCACCAGTCACCAGACAACCCCCCGAGATGCTGACCTCTATCAACTCACCTATTCCCTTTGCTATGTGGGGGATGGATATTCTAGGGCCTTTTCCTATGGCCACAGCACAAAGGAAGTTTCTGATTGTAGCCATTGATTATTTCACCAAGTGGATCGAAGCCAAACCTTTGGCCAAAATCACAACTAAGCAGGTTGCACAATTCCTGTGGGAAAACATTATGTGCCGATATGGAATTCCCCGTATCCTCGTCACTGACAATGGAACACAATTCAACAACGAGAAATTCAAGAAGTATTGCGAAGAAAATGAAATTGAGTTACGGTTCACCTCTGTGGCTCACCCGCAAGCCAATGGGCAAGCGGAGGTAGCAAATCGGATAATCCTGGATGGACTAAAGAAGAGGATCGAAAAGTCAAGAAATAATTGGGTGGATGAGATACTTCCCATATTATGGGCCTATAGGACTACCTGTAGAGTCACGACAGATGCAACTCCTTTCATGTTGGCATATGGGGCAGAAGCAGTAGTTCCCGTGGAGATATCACATTCCTCTCCAAGGATTCAGGCTTTTGATGAAAAAGAAAATGAAGAAGGGCAGAAGTTAGCCCTGGATTTAATCGATGAAGTGCGAGATAAAGCACATGCAAAGATAGTAGAATATCAGAAAAAAGCTTCATTCTACTACAACTTAAGGGTTAAAGAGAGGTTTTTTAAACAAGGTGATCTAGTTTTGAGAAAAATAGAGGCTTCTGGTGTCGGACAGAAAGGAAAGCTCGCCCCAAATTGGGAAGGGCCGTACAGAGTCAAGAGCGTTCAGGGTAGAGGAACCTACAAGCTGGAAACTATGGATGGTTTTGAAGTCCCGAGGACCTGGCATGCACAAAACCTGAAGGTTTACTACGTGCAAGATAGGCTAAGTACGATTCTCACTTGTCATTGTGACAAATAGGTTTAAAAGCACCTGGAAGCTTTGCTTGCGTAGAATTTTATATTCCAGTAGAATTTACAATGTCTAATTATTATTGATAAGGGTCGAACCCATGCTGTGTAAGGTTTTGAAAAACCAGACTTCATATTAAAGAGCTTGAAATTATTTCAATCCAAGGATGTTTAAGGTTCAAATTGTAAAGTTAAAACAGAAAAAGGCAAGAAAAGCAACGTATAAAACATAACCCCGAAGGGTAACAAGTTCTGATATAAATAAAGTACAAAAAGAAGATATACAAAAAGCTAGGCCTTGGAAGGCTGAGATTCCTCAGAACCACTATCTGAAGTCTCTTCGGAAGTTTCAGTCGTTTCTTCGGACGTCTCGGTCGTCCCCTCCGAAGTCCCTGTAGAAGTTCCCTCGGCAGGAGATGATGGCTGTTGAGGCACTGCTTTGGGAGATTCTTCCACCCTGGCCTTCTTAGCGACAGGCTCGAATTCCTCCTCGGAGGAATCTTCCTCCTCTCCATCCTTGATCATGCCAGCAAGCTTTTCAGTAACACCTCCAAGCTCTGGAACCCGCACTGGGCAAGGAAAGGGCGACTGCTCAAGGACCTCGGGAAACTCATCCTGGATGGCCTCCACAGCAGCGTCCCAGCCTTCCTTATAGCTAACAGGATGAAGAAGGGCGTCATGCTCCACCATCAAGTCTTTGAATTCTTGAGTGTTCATCCAGCCATCAAAGGCTTTTTCCTTCTGCGCCTTCAAGATGACATTTTCAGCCCGGGCCGTCTCCAGGTCAGAAGTGGAAGAGGCCAATTGAGCTTCAAGGGCCTCAATTTTTTGATTGGCCTCCTCCAACTTCTTGTTGGCATCTTCCAGGCCAACCTTCCAAGCCTTGGCTTGGTGAATTGCCCCTTGAAAATGGGCGTTAGCCTGCAAGAGAAAACAGCAAAGGTTTAGAAAAGAAAGAAAAGAGAATTGTAAAAGGCATAAGTAAAGTACGTACCGTCGCCAGAGCTTGGGCTCCAAACAGCTCATTCCCCTCCAAGTCCTGTTGAAGAACAAAATCTTGATAATCCACCGGGGAAATGGAATGCTTAGACCATTCCTTGGACAGCGCCGTGCTGCCCACAATTGAGTCCTTGCCCCGGATCCCCCAAGCAGGTTGAAAATAGGCACCTGGCCTCTGCTTGGTGCGCAGAACTTGGCTGGGGCCTTCCTCATCTGGCTCCGTTGCCTAAAGAAGGAACTCCGGGAAGCGGTCACCCAGTCGAGGGTCCTTAAAGATCTTCCCGGCCCTCTTCATCCTGGTTGTCTCCAGGTCCTTCGGCTTGGTAGCCTCCTCAATCTTCTCAGCCACTGCAACAAACAAAGTCAGTTGAAAATCAATGAAATAAAAGTGCAGGAAATAAAGGAGATAAGAAAGGGAACTTACTTTTCTTATTAACGGGCGAAAGGCCGCGTTCTACCAGGACGGTCTCCCGGATAAGGTCCCAACAATGGGAAGTGCCGTTGTCTTGCGTAAGGAGGTTGAAACCTCTAGCCTCCTCCTCAGACAAAGTTATGTCATTCGGGCTCCCGTCCACGGCCAGCCCAAAGGATGATCGAAACACGGAGCCCCAATCTCCACCTTCCCAAATAACAAACAAAAAATCTTTCTTCCACCCCAAGTTGTTGTCAGGGATGGACTTCCCATTCACGATATGGGGGATAGTGGGGCGCTGGTTGATAGAAACCCAACCCGGACTTTTATCAGGGCTGTTTTTGAACTGAAAAATCTTCCTGAAGACAGCAACAGATGTGGGGACGTTGTGCTTGGCGCATTGCGACAGATAGCACAGAATCAACCTCCAGGAATTAGGGGGAAGTTGGCAAGGGCTGATGCCCACATCAGCCAGTAGCAAAGGAATGAATGGATGAAAAGGGAGTCTAATACCTGCCCTTAGAGTATCCCTATAGACGCATAGCGCATCCTTCTTCCACTGACAGGCCCTGTCGGCCGGACCCGCAAGAACCAGCTTAAAAGGCTCCTTGATTTTGAAGCAGCTGCTCAACTTTTCCAGCTCCTTGGGATCCCGTAAAGCACTGATATGATCGTGCGCGTCCAGATGCGCATCAGACGGATACTCGTCCCCTCGAGTGTTGATCATGTCGATTAAGGAAGTATACCTCGATCGAATAGGAAAATCGTTGGACTTTCTAGCCACGTTCATCTTGGCCAAACGGGTCATTCTTTTGTCAGCCATCTGAAAAAAAAGTAAGGGGCACGTAAATAGGCTATCTTCAAGTGGCACACAATGGAAAAATAGACACGAAAAGCAAAGGGAGGAATCTTACCTGAAGAAGCGCTCCTGAAAAAGGCTTTGAGCTCCGACTTGCTGTTATTCCTCTGAGAATCTTAGCAGGAAGATGAAGAAGAAAACTAAGAAATGAGAAAGTGTGGAGTAATAGCCTTTCCTCATTTCTTTATATAAGAGGAAAAGGAAGTTGAAGGGACGAAAAGCCCATTGAGAACAAAAGCCCATAGGAAAAAGCCCAGAAAAAAGAATATTCCAGAATATTCCTAGGAATTCTAGAGCATTCTAAACAGGGTGTATTAAGCCCAGATCAATAAAAGAGGCCCAATAAGATTTGAAAAGGCCCAAAGAGGCCCAATAAGATTTGGAAAAGCCCAATAATAGAGGCTCAGTAAAATTAAATAAGGCCCAACAAAAAAGGCCAGGCCCAAATCCAATTAGGATTTGGAAAATACAATACCCTAAATTAAAGCTAAATAAAGAAGGCTAGTGGAAGACCAGGAACCAGGTCGAAATCCAGGTCGTGAATCCTGCCCGAAATCTTTCGAGCAGACACCCGAAAATAACGGGTAAAAAAGACCAGAATCCAGGTCGAATTCCAGGTCGTGAATCCTGCCCGAAATCTTTCGAGCAGACACCCGAAAATAACGGGTAAAAAAGACCAGAATCCAGGTCGAATTCCAGGTCGTGAATCTTAGTCGAAATCCTTCGACCAGGAAGCAAGAAAATCAAAGAATTTTCGAACAGGATTCAGGTCGAAATATCGACTAGAATCCTAGTCGATAGGCCCATGACAAGAAGCTGGAATAACGGGACTGAATTGAGGTCGAAGCTTCGACCAGGAATAAGGTCGAATAAACCAAGCATCTTTCAAAAAAAAAATGGGGATTAAAAACCCAGGTCGAAGTTCGACTAGGATCCTGGTCGAATTCCAGGTCGTGAATCCTAGTCGAAAGCCTTCGACCAGGAAGCAAGAAAATCAAAGAATTTTCGAACAGGATTCAGGTCGAAATATCGACTAGAATCCTAGTCGAAATCCAAGTCGATAGGCTCATGGCAAGAAGCTAAAAAAAAAAAGGGGGGGGGGTGGAATTTTCGACCTAGATCCAGGTCGAATTTTCGACTAGGATCCTGGTCAAATTCCAGGTCCTAGATCCAGGTCGAAATTTCGACTAGGATCCTGGTCGAGTTCTAGGTCGTGGATCCTAGTCGAATTCCTTCGACCAGGATGGCAAGGCTGACCCCTATTTTCGACTAGGATCCAGGTCGAAATTTCGACTAGGATCCTGGTCGAAAAAGGGCTGGAAATCTGAAAATTAGGGAAAAATCCCGGAATTTAGGGAAAATCCTAAAAAATTAGGGAAAAATCCCGGAAATTATGGAAAATCCCAGAAAATTAGGGAAAAATCCCGGAAATTAGGGAAAATCCCAGAAAATTAGGGAAAAATCCCATAAAATTAGGGAAAATCCCAGAAAATTAGGGAAAAATCCAGAAAATAAGGGAAAAATCCCGTAAATAAGGGAAAAATTCCTGGAAATTAAGATAATTCCTGAATAAAAGGAAAAATTCATTGTAAATGTGTAGGTCGCTCCACACTTTACGGAAAAACGAAACCCTGTAAGGGAACGAATAGACTTAACTTCTGCGAAACCTAATCAATGTTTCCCAAAAGTTGGGGGGCAAATGATAGGGATAAATAAATTATGCTTGTATAATTTATTTACTGCATTAATTGTACAAGCTGTGGGCTGCTAGGCCCAATAAAAAGATATATGATACTCAGACCAAAAAGGTTAAGCCTGATGGACCAGATCAGGCCTGATGGAATAAAAAAGGCCCAAAAGCCCTGATTATTAATTAATTTCGTAATTAATTAATAAGGGACAAATCAGATGTTGAAAAGAGTCCCGATAAGAATATAAATCCTTGGAGATTAGCCTCAAGGGGACCTAAAAGGATAAGGAATCAGTTTCCTACTATCTAGGACTCCAAAGTCCATTCTAATTATGAGACTTGCCCACCAAGTCTCCTATACCAAGTCCAATTCAAGGACTCCCAACATCTATATAAGGGGTCTCACCCCCATCAATTAGAACTACGTTTTTTGGCTTGATTCTCTAATTCACAGAGATACGTAGGCATCTCGTAAAGGCAGATTGAGTCACGAAACACGAGAGCAGCCATTAAAGGCCTTGAGCTCCCGAATCTTAGTATTAAATACGGCAAGTAATAACTTTAGTTTTTTATCCACAACATTTAGAATATTGAGTAATATACAAGTTATAAGTCTTTTGTTTAGTAATATATATATATATATATATATATATATATATATATATACTAGCATATAACTCGTGCGATGCACGGTTGTTTTTATCATTATATATTATAAATTTTAATTTTAATATATTACTTGAAGGATTCAAACCTTATATCTCTTAAAGAATATTAATTTTTATATAATTTTAATATATTCCTGGCATGATTCGAATCTCCTTATAACTCTTAAATAATACTAATTTTTAAGAATAAATATAACGGTTATTGTCGATTTGATCTCACGACTCTAGATTAAGTGATCAACAACCAACAACCACCAACACAACCAAACTTTTAATATTTCGTCTTTAATATAATAATATAGATATACTAAAATGGTTTTAAATGTAAACTTTAACCGTACAATTTGAAATTTTCAAAATATGGGTCAAAAATCCAAACTCGAATTAAAAGAGAAATGAGTAATTGACATTATTAATGAAACAGTGACAAATGTGGGTATCAAAATTTATTCACATTATTAATAACACCTAATATTTGAGATACATCCTTCTGGACATTAACATTAGTAGCATACATCCCGTGCGATGCACGACTGCCCATTAATATTTTAAATTTTTATTTATTCAGTTATATTATATTTTTAAAATATTTATATAAATATATAATGATTATAAATTTATAATAAAAATAATAAAATAACATGTGGTCGTAATTTAGTAGAATAAATAGACTATTTATAGTAGTTTAACAATTTAGTAGTTTAGCAGATATATAATACTATTATTTATATCTTTTAATAATAGGATAAGTTGTATTCGTAGTTTAGTAGGATAAGTATACTATATTTAGTAGTAGTTTAATAATTTAGTAGTTTATTAGATATATAACACTATTTATCTATTTTTGTAATAATCAAAATTAGGGAATTATTGTTGAACCAAACCGTTGAACCAAATTATCTCCATTAATATTTTAAATTTTTATTTATCCAGTTATATTATATTTTTAAAATATTTATATAAATATATAATGATAATAAATTTATAATAAAAATAATAGAATAACATGTGGTCATAATTTAGTAGAATAAATAGATTATTTCTAGTAGTTTAATAATTTAGTAGTTTAGCAGATATATAACACTATTATTTATATTTTTTAATAATATGATAAGTTGTATTCGTAGTTTAGTAGGATAAGTATACTATATTTAGTAGTATTTTAATAATTTAGTAGTTTATTAGATATATAACACTATTTATCTATTTTTGTAATAATCAAAATTAGGCAATTATCGTTGAACCAAACTGTTGAACCAAATTATCTCTATTCGGGCTATTATAATATAGTATAGATTCTTATTAATAATTTCACGGCAGCACATAATTTTGACAAAGACAATTAAATACAACTAACATTAGAATTTAGAAGTGTTACTGTTTCAAACACCACTGACTTACCAAAATTATTACATCCCTTTCCTTACATCCTCCGCCGCACAACCCCAACCATGGACCACCATCCCCCAACTCCAACCACCTTAACTTCCGCCATGTCCGACACAGTCTTCGAATGCGTCATCCCTTACATAAACGATCCCAAAGACCGTGAATCAGTCTCACTTGTCTGTAAAAAATGGTTCCATCTCGATGCGCTTACCAGAAAACACATCACAATCGCCTTCTGTTACACCTCCACTCCAGCTCACCTTTTGCGGAGATTTAGTCATATCGAGTCTATTAAGCTTAAAGGCAAGCCGAGGGCTGCTATGTTTAATTTGATTCCGGAGGATTGGGGAGGCTACGTTAGGCCTTGGGTTTTGGAGTTTTCGAGGAGCTTTGTTGCGTTGAATTCTTTTCATTTTAGACGGATGATTGTGTCGGATGAGGATCTTGAGTTGATTGGTAAGTCGCGTGGACGCACGCTCCAGGTGTTGAGACTGGATAAGTGCTCCGGGTTTTCTACTGATGGCTTGCTACATATTACTAGCTCTTGCAGGTATTTGATCTGTTTTTATGATTTCTTTGTTAAATTATAAATTGGAAATTTATATGTGTGTGTATTCTATAAGTGTGTATGTTAATGTAATTTGTGTGTACACCTAATTGTAAGTTGAGGATTGTTTAAAGTTTTTACTAATTGGTTACGTTTTCTAAGTTTAGGAGAATGATCTAGAATAAGGTAATGTGTATGAATTAAGATGGATGATAACATATAGGTGTTGGAAAAAGTTAAAATTGTTTGATAATTTTGGGAAAAAAGTGTTTTGCCTAACCAGGACGAAAGTTTTTGGAACGTTGTATGGTTATTGCAAAGCTAAGTGAAATGTGGTTCAAGTACAAAAGTGTTAACGTATATGATTATTCTTGAGTCTTGAGTGAAAAATGCAACAAATGAATTTAGTTCTTTAGAGTTACTTCTGTAGTTCTATTTGTTATTTAGATTTGGTGGTGTGTTTGTTGGAAATTTGGAATTCTTGGTTATGCCCAAGGAGGGTATGAAGAATTAGAATTTAGTGCTTATTCATAATTTTATTTGTATGTACTTGCGGAAAGCTTACTGTACTTCTTGTGTTTTTAATTTACTACCATGTTTCTCATTCATAAAGTATGCACTTCAGAAATCTAAAAACCTTGTACTTGGAAGAGAGCTCAATCATTGAAAATGGCGGGGAATGGCTACATGAGCTTGCTTTGCACAACAAAGTTCTTGAAACACTGAATTTTTATATGACTGAGCTAGCTGAAGTCAGCCACCACGACCTTGAACTCATAGCCAAGAACTGTAGCTCTTTAGTCTCGGTCAAGATTAGCGATTGTGAAATTTTGGACCTTGCTGCTTTCTTCGAGGCTGCTTCTGCACTGGAAGAATTTGGTGGAGGTTCCTTCAATGATCAACCGGATATGTATAAATATGTACCAATACCCCCTAAAATATGTCTCGTTGGCCTAACTTACTTGGGGAAGCATGAATTACCCCATGTATTTCCTTTTGCATCCCGAATAAAGAAAATGGATCTTCTCTATGCTCTTCTTGACACGGAGGACCATTGTCTATTGATTCAAAGGTGCCCCAACTTGGAAATTCTTGAGGTAAACTAAACTGACACTTTAATCCTGTTTCTGTATGTTGATAAAGAACTCATCAGTTCTTTGATGGATAGTGAAATCCTGGTTATAGAGCTTGGTATCCGATAACAAAAGGTCTAGGGAACTTGTGGGTTTCTGTTGTGTATTCACCTGGTTACATTTTAGAACTGTATAGAATAGCTGTGCTGGACCTGAGATCCTAGTTTCCTACAATCATCATTCTCGTTTCAAGTTCTTCTCGTTTGGCTAGTTGTTGAAGTGATTAGATCTTAAATATGGTCATCCTGTTTCTTTGAAATAGTTCTGTCATCTTATAATCAATTTTATTAAATGAGAGGCTTTTACTAAGGCAGTAGATTTATAGAGATTACAGATGATGATATACTATATATGATTAAGGTAATTGTGGAATTGAGTACTCATGTAAGTTTGTTTATTCTCTTTGTTTTCTTATGATCAGACCAGGAATGTTATTGGTGATAGAGGATTGGGAGTCCTCGCAAATTTTTGCAAGAAATTGAGGAGGCTTAGGATTGAGCGAGGTGCCGATGAACAGGAGATGGAAGACGTTGAAGGCATGGTTTCTCACACAGGATTAATATCTTTGGCAGAAGGATGTACCGAATTGGAATACCTGGCTGTATATGTTACGGATATCACAAATGCATCTCTGGAATGCATGGGCAGACATTTAAAAAATCTTTGCGATTTTCGATTAGTTTTGCTTGAGCAACAAGAGAACATAGCGGATTTACCGCTTGACTATGGAGTTCAGGCTCTATTAAGAGGTTGCCATAAGCTTAGAAGGTTTGCTATATATCTTCGGCCTGGGGGATTGACAGATAGGGGTCTTGGTTTTGTAGGGCAACACAGCCAAAATGTGAGATGGATGCTTCTTGGCTATGTAGGGGAGTCGGATGCTGGACTTCTGGCTTTATCTAGAGGCTGCCCTAAAATGCAGAAGCTGGAAATGAGAGGCTGTTGCTTCAGCGAAAGTGCCATCGCTACTGCTGTGCTGCAGTTAGCTTCATTGAGGTACATATGGGTGCAAGGATATAGAAGATCCCAAACAGACAGTGGTCTATTAGCGATGGCTCGCCCTTTCTGGAATATCGAATTGATACCCGCTAGACGTGACGTTCATGCTGATGCCCTTGGAGAGGCTGTAGAAACTGAACAGCCATCACATATACTGGCATATTACTCCTTAGCTGGACAAAGAACAGATTTTCCAGATTCAGTTGTCCCATTGAATCCAATTTCTTCGGCCACTTAATAGATCTGTGTATATCCTTTTTCATGAGTTATCTTACCTTTTCCACCGCCGTGTTTGTATTCTGTTTATAGGTTTGTGTATCTCTCTGTTTGATACTATTTTCCCCATTTAGTGTTATAGTTCAATGTCAGATTAATTTCTGACATGTAAGTGTCAGATTAATTACAACAAGTAAGTTTGACTATATTGATTATTTAGGAAGCATTGTACTCCATCATGTTGGGGCAAATGCACACTTGTGTAATAGTTCTTGTTTAATTGTTTTTAGTTTAATAAGTCAGGCATGACTCATGAGCTATTCTAAGAAAAATGTAATAATTATTCAAACTTTAAGGATTCAGGATGTAGGATGGTCATCAATGTTGAATAATCCAGCAGATTATAACTGTTTGACCCAGTTCTGTTTTGCAGATTCTAGTGATTGCAGAGCTGGCCTTTAAAGTAAGAATGGAACTCATATATAGTACTGTTTAATTCCTATTTTACCAGAAGCAGTAACGCATGAGACAATAACTTATATGAGCTGGCTTTGTGTATCAGAAGAAATTTTGGAACACCAACTGACCAATGAACAAGTCTACACGAATGTTCCCTTGCTCATGCGGAGCCGGCAGCAAAGAGGAATGCAAATCAATTAGCAAAAAAAAAAGAAAAAAAGTCTACACGAATGTTGTGTTATAAACAAGTACGGATTGTTGTATCATTTTGACTGGTGCATGCGGTTACTGGAGGGTGTTTCAATTTATTTCCCAGAGCATTGGTAAACTGCACAATTAATCTCAACATTCTTACATGTAACATTGGCTTTTGCTGGCATTATAATTAAGTGAACTGCTTCATTGTTTTCTCAAATCATCAACTTATTCTTCTTTTTGGGAGAAGTAAATGTGTGGCGTCTCAACTTTTGTAGGTGTAGATGCCACAAATATTGTTGATAAAATGTTTATACAACTTATCTGGTTAATAATGAATCAAAACACTTTCTACGAATATGAGGTACATAATTAGGATTGAGCAAATTCATCCATTCCATGAAGCACTGCCAATATTGTTGTGGCACGGACTTCCATACTGCAAGATAAATTTCACAATTAAATCTCGAAATTAACAATTGGTTTTTGCTAACATCACAACCGAGTAATTTACTTCATTGCAATACATATGAAGATATGTTTATTATGTTATCTTTCATCAATTTGTTCTTGCATTATTGCAAGTATTGTATATAAGTTGGTATTGCAACTTTATAGATGCAGATAACACATACTCCCTCCATCAGCCGGATAGTTTACGTACACCGTTTACACGTATTTCTAGACTTTAATAAAATATAGTTTCATAATGTTTTTTTTTTAAAAATTTTGAATAAAAGTTATTTAAATATGAAACTTTTTTTCAGAATTTTTTTTAAAAAATATATTATGAAAATATACTTTAAACGAGCATTGAAAAGCGTGCCGAAAAGTAACATAAACAATCCAGTGAGACGGAGGGAGTATATTATAGCTCCGGCCGAACGAAGGCTCAAATTCTACTCTTTATCACTTTCAATATTTGTGGGGTATATTTACTAACACTCCGTGCAACAATGAGACAATTATATATATCACAATTAATAATTAATAAGAGCACGCAATAAACCAAATAACGAAACAAAATAAGACAGCAAAACAAGAATATAAATCAGTAACCGAATTGACCAAGAAAGGATAGAATACTTAGCTCTAACAGAAGTTTTAATAAATCTGAAAAAACTATGTACAGCTGAGGCGGCTAGCCTTCGAAAAATCTAGACTGTTCTTGAAGAGATTATTGTCCCACTTACGCTGTGTTGGGTTGCAGCAATATCACTTCCAGGATACAACAACACGGAGCAATTCGTCCACAGATACGTAAAACTCAACAGCGACCTGACATCAGTTCGCCCAGAAAACCTATGCTATAATCTGTATATTATGGAGGAGAAAAAAGGAGAGATAGCAACTAGGGTTTCACACGTATGTCTTTTACTTATATATTTATTCCAAACATTTTGTTCAGTCTATAATACAACACAAAATGTAACTGAATATATGTATTAATTAAAATAATTATTCTGACTTAATATGAATTTAATAGAATATTTTCAGAATTAGAAACGTAACAGTCATTATCAGGTAAATCCTTAAATCCTGATACTGTGCATCAACAGATGTTGCTTAACAAATCCTTCGACCCGTGTCATGGCGGCGGCGCGCGTGTGCGCGCGAGGCACACAATAACACCATGCACACCCACATGCCTTAGAAGTTGGTATATTACTCTTGCACATGGTACTATATAAAGTACTATACCCCTCTTTACTTAATCAATGTGGGACAAAACCCACAATCTCATTTCAAACTACTAACTTCATCTCAATTTCTATGTGGATTACACTCAGAAAATGACTTAGATCCAAACATGAAAGTTTAAGTCCTTATTACATGGAACAACCTCCAACAATTAGTTTTAGGAAATAACATCAAGAACATGTCTAAAATATGCCTCAAACTTTCTATTTTCTAACAATATTCTCACAACTTATTATGATACGAAAGACAAATTAATTTCTCAGAGATGGATGATAAGAAATCTAACGGGCTTAAACATATTATTCCAAGGCCCGGTAGAAGTCCTTCCTGGATCCATCTTCTGCTAGCTTTAAAATGTCAAACTATGAGGCCCAACCGCGAAGACCCAAGACTCGTTCGTAATCGTAGGAATTCACGGATAGTACATCTCCCTGCGCAAGGATAACACCGCGATACACCTATCTCATTTAATTTACGAATGCATGTATAACTACGGTTCACCCCAAATTTCAGACGCGTCCCTGTCCCTTGAAAGAGGATAACCCACCAGATAGTAAGACAGGTAATCCCAAACTCTTGGGTGTAAAGTGCAGGATTACTCCAAAGTCCTCCAACGAGGACACCCGTTCAATACAAGAACAAAGCTCCCAAAACATACACCAATATTAACCCCACATCCCAACGAGGACACTCGTTGAATACAGAACGAGGCCTTCAATCATCAGGAATACCCCCAAGGGCCTTCAAATTTTTCACGGACATCCCCCTCCTTGACCAACTAAAGGATGAAATTCTTCAAAGGGTACCCGTAATAAATATGATAGTAGAAATGTCCTTTATTGCTCTTTCCATGTTTTCCTTGTCCTGAAATTGCCCTTGTTTGTCTTGTCCTCAATGAGGATAAGCGCAACTATGCAGATGAATCCAAAATCATGCATCTCCCTAGATTAGGATGCGTCCTCACCCTCTGGAATGCACACACCTCTCCTTACATTGTAATTCAACATTCAAATATCCAATATCCAATATTATACCCTATGAGATGCATCCTAGCCCAGGACGCGTATTCCCCTCATGGATTGCAGCCTAAACATATTTCTTCATCCTTTACCCCAAATTGATTCCAGTTAACCCGTATTTGACCTGAAATACTTCAATGCCAAATTTTGGGTATAACAATACGAACACAACCTTAAAGTTAAGTCGAGATTGAGAAGGTAGTTACTTTTTTTCCCTCAGTGGTACAAGAAGATCAAAAAATATTATGGACAAAAAAATATGAAAATTATTTGCATGGTGACTGGTAATCAGAAAGAAAAATATGAGAATGAGAACGAGATAAATGGAATCCTAAGAAACAGGGAGGATATGATTTAACCATTTTGAGGAAGTGACGTTCCCGTTTCTTATATCAAAATTACTAACACGGTTCTATATACCAAAATTACTAATCGAATTATAAGTATATGAGGTTGAGATTATGATTTTCGTTAATCGGACTCATTAACCATCGAAGAAACGAGCCCTTAATCGCTGAAGTCGTGGCTTCTTCATGCAAAGTGATGTGTAAGTGGGCAATAATAAGCTTTTGGCGATGAGCAGCAACATCAGTAGCAGCCATGCATTAGTACTACTAAAAGTGTTAGAAAGGATAAGAGCACAAAAACACTAGTCACTGTATCTTTTAATTTGTTTTTTAAATGAAGCAATATAAAGATAAATAATCTGTGTGAGTGGAACCAGTAATCCTAGTTGAATTATTGGAATGCATAGTCAGGCTCAACAACAATGGCAAAGCTAGCGAGTCAACTTGCCAAATTGAGTAGATGCCAAACCAAAAGCGAGTCCTGCCCATTATTTGAATAAATATCTTTGCACTGTGAGGCCGTCGGCTAATTTACATCCAATCCCATTTGGCCACGACATCTAGTGAACTGGCAGAGTGCTGTGCTTTGTCATTCTTTTGCACCTTTAGTTTTATTGCACATTTCTTTGGTATCCTCTAAAGTGAACTCCACTAACATGGATTGGCTTCTTCTCAATCATATTGCATCTTCTTTTCGATAGAGGAGACCGTTCTCGGGCATGCTTTGGATCAACTATTCAATGGCTCTGATTTTGAAAAAAAATTGACATGGACCTGAACATTGAATTACGATTTTGCTCCTTGGCATATAATTTTAGTGGAAAAATTATTTAAAATAATTGTTTTCGAATTTTGTCCGTAAAATTTGTGAAAAATGGTTTTTAGGTACAACATAGTTCAGTTTTAGGTTGTAGGGTCAAAGGACCTCAGAAATTAAGCATTAGATTCTCAGGTGGTCCAACATGACATTTTGCGCAATTTTAATAATTTTCATTCGACATCAACTGAAGCTAAGATATGATTCCATTTCTCTAAATGTTCAACAAACCAGATTATCACATGTCTCTATTCCATAACCAATGACCTGATAATCTCATGTTTTTAGCATTCATCAAGCAAACTAGGCAACTTATCAAGTGACAATGTTTCCATCTATTACCAAATTTGATGTCTAGCTGCTTGGAACTGAAATCCTGAATTTAGAGGGCTGAAATCAGCTCTGTGGCCACCAATCTCATGCTTAAACGGCATAAATGTGTTACTATACATCGAGTTGAACATCATCAATGATCCATCATCTGTGTAATTCCAGACGAGTTCTTTTTTTGGCATGTTCATGGACTTATCTGGCTGTGGAACGAAGGTAGACTTGTCGTCTGAAGGAAATTTGTGATCGTCGGATGGACTAATATCTTTCAGATGGATGGTTGTAATGTCATGGATGCTAGGCCTCCTCTTTTCTTTCCCTTCTGAAAGTTGTCTCAAGTAATATTTCTGAGCATGGCTTGCCACTTGAGTTGATGTCTTGGTGATTACAAAATTTCGCGCAATGTTCCTCCAGTCTCCTTTGCCATGCTTTTGAAGCCCCATCAGAAAACGCCTATCATCATATCATCAAACAAATAATACTACACAATTAGAAGATTTGATAAATGAAAAACTGTTTATATGAACTAAGTTCTGCCTATAGAAGTGCTAGAAACATATCTCATCCTATCATAAGCTAAACCAAAGTTGTAACAACTCATAAACTGATCTAAGAATATACAGCATCAGTTCTCGCCTTTGATGTACCTAGTGAAGTCTACAATTTTGAGAACAGTGATAACCATGGTATGATTAGCTTTTAAAAAATATGTACGCAAATAAAATTCACCTGTGTTCATCTTCTGTCCAAGGCACACCTTTCTTTTTCTCCTGATCAGAAGATCTACAAGCCAAAGGCCTCTTTCTGAATTCATTGAATTCAGGATTTTTTGCCAATTCCACTGTAAAACAGGATTCCTTTAGGTCACCTGGAAGTGGGAACAGACCAGCTTCAATATCACAAATATCAGCAACCAATTTTCTGTACTGCTCAATCACATCAAAGACTGTTTTCCCGGGGATCATAGATGCCACCTTTATCCATCGATCAGGGGTCTCTTTGTCAAATAATGCTAGACAACTCTCAAACTTCTTGTTGTCTTCTGTGGTCCAGCTTGTGCTTTGAAACTCTTGCATCAACCAGTTTGAATCGAAAGTGTGAGAAGCAGGATACAAAGTCTCCATATTTGCCAAGTTACAACAGCCTATGTCAATTGAAACTTTCAAGATTAGTGAACAAAATAAGTTGAAGATATCGACCAACATCACTAAGACCTTAAATATATAATAATCTTTTAATGGGAATCAAAATAGTCTTTATTCCTAACAGCATAACTTAAAGATCCATCAAAAATAGAAAAAGAAAAAAAAATCAACCTTTAAAGAATCTTGAAAAATTAAAACTGATCTTACTAGAATAAATATAAGCCCAAATCCTGCCAACCAAACGATTTAGCGAATCTAAAATAATTATAGTGAAGACCTTGATTTCTCTAAGCAGAAAACCAGTATAATACTTGGAAGAAAATCACAAAGATATTAAAAAGAAGTAAATCAAGTTGATAAAAGTGAGTGATTCTTAAGAATCAGGAGCAAGTTGAAGATTGTGCTTGAAATAAGAAAATTAGGAGAGAATATGAGGAAGTAGTTGGAGTTTAGTTCTGTTGTCTGTTCATGGATGAACCCAAATGATAAGAGATTTAGAGTGGGAAAAGTAGGGATTAAAAAAACTGAAGGTGGCTAATTATGATTGGGGTTTATGGTTTTTGCAGCACATGCATTTTTATTTGCCTTTTCTCTTATTATAGAGTGGTGATGGAAGAAGGGTCTGGCTCCAATGTATAGTCTAAGAAAATCAATATACTTTCGTGTCAGCAAACAAAAGTTTACCTTACTATTGGACAATCTTTTAGCAATAGAACTTTTAGAAGGTATACACTAAACAAAGAAAAGCAAAGGCAGATTGTATAAACATTCACTATTATTTATTTCTATTTTTTTAGCAGTGTTCTTGTTCCTTTCCTCTTCATTACAGAAGCAATCTTAAAGATCCTAACAATAAACTAACATGAAGTTCTAATATTATCTCTTTCAGCACTTACAAATGTCCGATGCCTATCTGTATCTTTTTTACGAGTCAGCATTTCAAGAATCAATTACAAGGAGCGTAAATAGAGACAGACTTAACTCTAAAGTGATGCTTATGCCAAGGAAAATCAGTCAAGTTGTTCGAAAAAGGCATTTATAATTTAACATTGGCTGCAGTGAAGGATGCAAATTGCAGTGGAAAAGAAGCTATTCTGAACTTATTCCCAAGTGCATAATGAATCAGCAACAACATCATTTTCCAGGGAAATGCAGGAAATAAGGATTAGCAGATAAAGGCCACACCTTCAATTGACATGGCATTCTAACTAAAAGTCTTGTTTATGGCTTTTATCTGATAATGTATTCGAACCTCTTGTTTGAGAGATTTGCACAATTAAGTTTCAGCTAAATCACTATCTTGTATTCTTTTCGCTTAATAACAATGCTAAATGGACAAATAATTGCAAGTATGTTGGTCCAAGTATGATCACATACAATTTATGTCTAGGGTGTTCACACTTATCATTCACGAAGATTGATCTATCAGAGGGAAGCTTTTAGTTTTAGATACATATTATATGTCTTATGTCTAGTGTGTATAAGTTGAGAGGGCAGTATCACTTATTTCATGTCAGAGAGTTTTCTCCTCAGAGTTCCGCCATTTAATAAGATCCGCCAACATACAATGTATAATGATGATTCCCTCCATTTTCATCGTCTAGTTTATATGGTGTCCAAATATATGGGTTCCCTACCAAGTTGCAAGTTACGGAGATTGATGAGACCAAACCGTTTCTTTTGGAATGTAATTGTGGATTTGAAGATGATATTTTGCACAAAAAAGAAAAGGTTATGCTTTTCGGAAAGAAGTCTGCTAAACTTTATCAAAGCTTGCACATGAACTTCAAAATCGTTTGTCAAGGTCTTCTCTGTTGATATGCATACGAAGTTATTATCAGTTCATCTATTTCCCTATCAAACAAGAGCAAGAGGCATACACATTTCTCGGTCTGGCATTGAAAACCTTGGATAACACACAATCCTGACTAATCATACCAAAAAAACAATAAAAACAGCACAAGAGTAAAGTTAATTTTCTAAGACTGCATCTTAAGTTCATGCCTGATGTAACACAATTTCATTTACATAGCAGACAAGCCATAAGTTTTGTGATATTCTACCTCTTTACGTGGATGAGAAGTGTGCGCATGGGATATGAGAGATTGTAATTTTTTGAACAACTAAGATATTTGTTACATGATCAGCTGTTGCGGTGTCATGGATGCAACTTGTTCCTTTCCTCATATAATTCGGCACTTGAGTTGGTGGTTGCTTTACTTGAAGAAATGTTCAAGTCTTACATGTTTTTGCACCTTTACTTCTTTAACAACTACTGCTTACTTTATTTAAGACATCTCCAGGGAAGGGTTAACACTAAACTACCTTATTATCACTAATATCAACTCCTACATGTTTCTGCACAAAGGTGCGGCAACATTGGGAGTTTGTTAAGTTCAAAACATGTTTTTTTTCGTCAGTGCTAAAAGAAAAACTAAAAAGAATCTATGTCTGGCAGCAGGTATCTAATCGCTTGTTCAATGAATCACCTAGTCAAACTACAAAACAACCTATTTTACAAGAGCTGGTAAGCCTTACTATTTCTTTTTACCAATGTAAAACTAAGCTTGCCACTAAAGGAAGTTCTATGTGTTTTTGCTTTCCATATTTTAGATGTCGGAACTTTAACTACAGACAAGAGAGAGCCTAAACAAGCTGACGGGCACTACAAGAAAAAAGAGTAAAAGCGACCAAACAAAAGCGACCAACTATAAATTCCACCAAAAACGGTGGCTTTTAAGGTCAATCTCACTTGACCAAAAACCGCGCATAAAAGTGACCGATATCGGTGGATTTTGTAAGAGGTGGCTTTTAGTCGGTGGAATTTACGGCCGGTGGCTTTTAGTCGGTGGCTTTTATTAACAAAAGCAACCGCCTATTTTTGAGCGGTCGATTTTAAGGTTTCAAGATTTGGTGGGAAAATTGCCGCCAAAATGAAGCCTGAAATTAGAAAATAAAAGCGACCGGACGGTCGCTTTTAAATTAATTACCAAAAAATATTAAAAAAAATAAAACGGTCATTTTAATAAAAGCAACCGCTTTTGGTCGCTTTAATAAAATCCACCGAGTACGGTGGATTTTATAAAAGCGACCGAAAATGGTGGAATTTAGGCTCCAAAAATTGAACAGCTTCTGCCTTATCCTCTTCCTCTCGATTTTGTCCATACTTTCTTTTTCCCCCATCTCCACTTCCTTTCCTTCAAAATTTCTACCATTTTCCTTCCATTTTAAGCTCGAATATCTACTATTTTCAAGTCAAGTAAGTACAATTTCTGAACTACTTATACCTTGTTTATCATGATTGTTGTTTGTTTATTTCTCACATAAATGTAATATTAATTGATATAATTTAAATGAAATGTTAAATTATAATTGTTAATAATTTAAATGTAGTCTTTAAAAACTAAAAGAGTTTAATATATTTGTTAACTTTCTCCGTCTGATACAAGATAATTTGAATTAAATCATTGAAATAATTTAAAAAAATGAAATAATTATTGTTCATTTGTTTTCACTAAATATCTTGTACATATAATGAATTTATTTAGGTATGTTTTGTTAATTAGTAATAGATTATTAATTATAGTATCTATACATGTAGATGACATCGGATCGTAGTGGGATGAATCGTCGATTTGATGCAAGAAAAAATATAACGGAAGAGTATAAAATTGGTGTTGATGGTTTCATTAAGTTTGCCGTTGCAAATACGGATGATTCAAAGGGGAGAATAAGATGTCCATGTAATGAATGTGGAAATTTTTATATAAAAAATCCCGATGATGTGATATTACATTTATATCGACATGGCATAATGCCCGCTTATACAACATGGTATTTTCATGAGAAGAGTGTTAGATCGCGGGTTGACATTGGAACGAGTTCTATGAATATTGATAACATGCATGATAATTTTTATGATGCACGTGAAATGCTTGGAGATTTTGCCGAGGCAAATAATAATTTTGAAAATATGGATGAAGAGCCGAATGCAACAGCAAAAAGTTTTAGATTTTTCTTAAATATAGTATCTTTTTTTAGTTTTGATTAGTTCTAGCTTTGCAATGGAACAACTTTCATGATTCATACACATATTATGAAAAACTTGTAGATGAATGTTTGATAATCATGTAAGTATTTGTTTAAGGCGGGGAACACACCAACTGCCAACTAATAATATATATGTGTTTCTTCTTGTTGCTTAAATGTTTGGTCTTGTTTTATTTGTTTTATATATCAATTTACTTTCTTTAACTTTTTGATTGTTCCAAATTTTTCAGTTAATCATATTGTAATTCATTATATTACTGGAGCATACAAGACTCATTATTGTTCGAATTGTGGTGTTGTTGATGTAGGCTGGTACGCCAGAAAGGGTTCCAGGGGAGCATACAAGACTTTTACTGGAGATGGACGACGAGCGGGACCTTGACCCGAATCTGTTTTATTGTCCTCTGTATGAGTAGTATTTAGTTGAACATTAGTCAGTCACTTTTGGTACTTGGCTTTTAAGCAAACTATGGAACATTTAGCTTAACCTTGATGTAATATTTTGGTATTTGTGTGATATTTTTTTAAACAGATTTGTGGGGAATGAATGCAATTAAGCTTTGATGCTTAACTTTTTTTTATTTAAGTTTGTTTCCCATTTTTTATGTTTAGGCTGTTTATTAGATCTGATTTTGTTTGTAAGAATTAGGCAGGCTCCTGGTCATTTTTGGTTGAAATATTTGACCATATAAAAGCCACCGACTTTGGTGTCTTTAGTCTATAAGCGGGAAGTTTAAATTTTGTAACACCCCCAGATCCGGGGTCGGGGATCCGGGTCGTCACGGTCTTTCTTTCCACAATATCACTTCACTTAAATAATAATAAATAACCTTATGCTGTGACCCCACACTAACACACACCACAACCCGTTATAGTCTCAGAGATGAAATTTAAATAAGTACAAGTCTTTGAATCCACAATTTAAAAGTTATTACAACCCAAAATGATTACTTGATAAATTTACAGTTAATTGCCATTATCTGCCACAAGTTATAATTATACATAATTGATTCTCAAAAGTAGATGGTCTGATCTACAATAGATCTACCTCTGCAGCTATAGCAGCTACACATCAACGGGAAGACGCGGGACGCTTCCCACGCGCTTGCGCTGGGTTTGCTGGAGTCTGGCCATCTTTCCTAACTGTTGTTGTGTGATGAAAAAATAAAGCAAGGGTGAGCAGCAAGCCCACCAAAATAATATGTGTAATGATTTACAATATATGAGCCTACTCATAATACTCATGAAAGTCTTGGTCAAAAGAAATGAACCAAGTTTGATATCTTAATGCGATGAAGTCGCAAAATATTCAGTATATATACATATATACTTTTCAAAATATTGGAAGTCCTCTTCCATGCATAATATACACAAAGTCCCAGTGTATAACTGTATAAAAAATATCGTTGCAAGGTGATCTCATATATCTAACCTTGTTTCAACGTTTTTTTCTGAAAATCTTTGTCATTCATAAGACAATTATTAATTAGATATAAGTTTAAAAGATGAGGTTACCAAATACCCCAATATACTTATATCTTTCCCAATACTACTTGAACTACCACCGTTCAAGTTATAATCAGTTTCAAAAGTTCATCACATAGATGAGATTACAAGACAAGATTTGAATAGATTCAATCTTTGAAATATTATTGAATGAAATAAAGTTACGAGATACTTTATTTAGTCCCGATATATATATATCCACATATATATATCTCTTAAACATTTCCTGGAACCTCTGTTATGTAAAGTATGAACAGAGTTTGAAACATCCAATGAATTTTGGAAAGGAAAAGAATTTTGGCATAAACCAGATATCTTGCTGATCAGGCAAAGATACCAATAAGTAACCTTTTCTACTGTAGATGGATGAATTCCTCACCGGTCATCACCCTGGCCGCATTAGGACCTCGCGCTAGACCGTTACCCGGCCCCTCACGCGTTGATGGACTGCCACCCAGCCACTTACACAATAATAGACCGTACCCCGGCCTGTCGCTTATGCCGACTCAATTAGATGGGCTTACTTCCCGAACGTTGGGCAAGTAATCAATTCATTTACCAAAACTGCAACCTCGTTGCGAATATAAAATACACCACAGAGCCGGATTCCCCAGGTTTTGAGCGAGTATTTAAATCCCCTTAAAAGGAAGATCTTAAATATAAAAAAAAGAGTTTTGGGATCCACTCTGACTTTTAAAAATCATTTTGAAGACTCGAAAACACTTTAAAGAGTGTTTGGAGTAAAGCTGATTTAATGAAGTAAATCAGTCCCCAGAATATTTAGAAAATGACCGAATATTATTATTTAAATAATATTCCCATAAAGAATAGTCTTTATAAAAATAATTGAAGTAGAAGTATTAAAATTTATACTTGAAATGAGTATTAAATAACCAAAGATATACTTATACGAAAGTACTATCTTTATTTGAATAATCGAAAATAAGTTTGATTATTAACACCTTATTCTTTAATAAAATAAAGAATATATTTCAGCAAATAATCGGAGTCATAGATCCTCAAATGAATATTCAATAATATTCACTAATAATATAAAAGAGTCATAAGCCCTCGAATGAATATTCAAATAATATTCAATAATTAATATAAAAGAGTCATAAGCCCTCGAATGAATATTCAAATAATATTCAGATAAATAAATAAAAGGAGTCATACGCCTTCGAATAATATTTGAAATAATATTCAATAATAAATAAAGTTTAAAGTTATCGAATAAACCTTATTCGATTAATAGTTTGGAAAACTATAACCATATATATATATATAAATATATATATATCCATATCCATATATATACAAAATCTACTCGGGATCCTCGACTCCCGGTTTTAGAAAATATTTTCACCTTTGGGTCCCTATACTAAGGGTATATGCAAGATACCGCTATCCTCTAGCATAGGTATTATCAACTGAACCAACAGATATATATTTCAAGAATATGAAACAGGCATGCATATATACCATATCACATGCTACAATATATCGCAAGAATTTGCTAAATAACCAACATGCATCCATCGCAAGATAATGCATATACAAGTGTATACATCACAACAACAGTATAACGGATAGAATACTTGCCTGAGCGACTTGGGGGTGAGAAAGGCTCGGGACGAGTCTGATAACCTATAAACAACAAGTAAGTTGGAATTAAACCAAAATCACTTGTAAATCTATACTTTAACTAACTTAGACTCTAACGCTTGTTTTGCGCTCACTGATTTGCTTAAGTCACTCGGGTACCCGCGGCTCCACCATTTTTAATAATTTAACCTTTACGAGTTTTAAAGCGATTCCTTCGCGAGTGTCTTACCAATAGCCTAACACACTTACCATAAATGTTTCATACATTAATTAACCCTTTTTGGTCTTTAACCTATGTTTCAAAGTAAGGCGAGGGGAAAAGTTTCGTTCGCGAAACGCCGTTACTTGAAACGGTCGTTTCTCCTAAACCGTGCATCGGAATCGAACGAACTACATATCAAAACGAAGCTCGTAACATGAGCTATCTAAACATGGCAGTGGTCATAAACTAGCAGGGGGTTCTCGGGTCCTAATGTTATGAACAAAAGCAGTCTAAAGTAAATCGGACATTACGACGGCTATGTTTACGCGATTTTCCAATTTTTAACCATTCAAAACCAACCACAAACCAACCTCAAATCCAACATACAACCAACATCCATCCTCATCACATCATAACAACCCCAACCAATTCAATTTAATCATCATACTTATGCCTAAACTTAACTTTAATCATAATTAAGTTCTTTTAATCAAAACCACAACATTTACCATTCCATTTCACTACCATTCCAAATCCCAAACTCTAAATCACAACAACAAGCTACAATATCATCCTACCAATTAAAATCATCTTATAATACATAGGGATCTAGGGTTTGGAGATGGTATACCTTCCTTGAAGTGGTGGGATGAGCTAGGAAGCCTTAAGAAGCTTTGAGAAGTCTTAGGAAAGCTTGGATCTTCAAGAAAAACAAGAAAACTTCAAGTTAAAAAACTTGAAAACACTATTCATAGTCTTCTTCTTTGATTAAATGAAGAAGATTGAGAAGGAATTGATGGCTTAAACTCATGGTATAGCCCTAACTAAGCATGAAGATGATTAGGGAATTTACTCACCAATTTAGGAAGCTTGGATCTTGAATTTTTGAAAATTCTTGCCTAATGAATAGTAAAAAGCCGAGAGCTTCAAGAACAAAGCCTTGGTTGCTTTTTGATTTTTGATGAAAATGATTTTTGCTTGGCTTGGTTGCTTGGTTTTTGTGCTTGCTTTAGTCAATTACCTTCTTGCCCTTGAATTTGTGTGGTTACAAAGCCACCACACCTCCTTCCTTCCCATGTCATGCTTATGTCACCTTGCACATGTCATAATGCTCCCACTTGTCCACACCTTGTGGTTTGATGATGTCACAATCCCTGGCTTCTTGTACAAGCTTGTCTCTTGGTCACTTATTTGTTTTACGGTTCGCTTATCTTTCGTTCTCGTTTATCGTTTGAGGGATCATACCCGGGATCTTATTACTTAGGTTCCCTTAACCTTTCTCAATATATTATATTCCTTTTATGATCCTCTCCTATAATCCTTTAATTTAAATCCTTTTTATCCTGTTACCTTATACTCAATTCTCTCCGTATCTTGTGAATTTCCGGGAAAAATCAAAGTGTTCGGAATTGGATTCTGACGATCTTTACATACACTTATATACCACATAGAGTACTAATAATATCCCATAAGATCAATAACAGAACCCCTACATAGCGTGGCATGAAAAGTTTTCTCGTTCAGCAAAAACACTATTCATAAGGGTTTCAAAATTTCTCAAAAATTGGGGTTATTACAAATTTCAACGAAAATTAAGAGCGGGAGATTCAAATTTTTACCAAAATGTTGAAGGGAAAAACAGGAAAGTTGACCTGAAATAAAAGCCACCGAAAATGCGGTCGCTTTTATATAAATTCCACCGCTGAACACAATTTCGACCAGGTTAAAAGCCACCGACAGGGAACGGTGGATTTTATAACAAAATCCACCGATTACGGTCGTTTATAGCTAAAAGCAACCGATTTTTGACCGGTGGCTTTTAGCCTTTTTTCTTGTAGTGGGGATTCCAAAATTCATAATAGGACATATAACGATGAAGAACACTATATAAAACAAAATTTGACACTAGAACAGGTGAGTGGTGACACAAGTTCCCTGTTTCCACATCTGCTAGAAATTTATCTCTACTTTCACTAATGGCACGACAATGATTCCAAATGACCAAATGTTTAATACCATTAATTAATAATAAATATATCGAAAAGTACACGGCTATTTTTTTTTGGTGAGAAGTACAGAACTAAGTGCCAATACTTGAGCTATCCTTGCTTGAAGAGGTTATAGATGACAACTGAAATATGATGATTTTGCATATTTTTATAACGCTGCAGAATGGCTTCATCATCCACAGCTCTATAAATCGTCTGCTCAAAGTATACCAGCATGCTATCGTTCAAGAACTCATCTTCCAATCTATTATCATTCAGTAACTCATCTTCCATTCCGTTACTCAAATAAGTTTTGAGTGCTTCATTTGCAGAATTCACTCTCTCAGCAGTGGTAGCAACTGACGTGACAGGTAAAACTAAAGCTAGCTCAATAAACATATAAACTAGAGGGTAAGATGAATGTCTACTTGTCTTGACCATTTTAACAGCAAGCTCTTCAATGTTTTGAAGTTAGGAGAAACTATCATCACTTCGCACATCATAGATGAAATTGTGCAACTGATATTTCAACAACTCTTGGTCAATCTGACAAAAAATCTCTGGATAAAGTTGAGCAAGTTGAAGAAGTTTTTCACGATCAAAACTCGAAAAGGAATTTCTGGGATCAAGAGACCCAATGCAAAGAAGTAAATCTGTGTTTCTCTCAGTGAAGCGGCTATTCATCTCTTCAGAAATAAGATCAATAACCTAAAAGACAATTTTACAAACAAAAGGGATATTAAGATTATAAGAAAACTAAAGTTCTATAATCCAATGAAAAAGTAAAATAATCAATTTTCACTAACCCGCAAACGATTCCAACATGGTATAGGTGAAGGTAAGTTACAGCTTGTTCTTCACCCCTTGAGCGACCGCGAATTGGCACAATGTCATCCATATCAGGTACTTCGATAAAGTTAGCGATACAGAATTTCTTAACATCTTCAAGAAATGTCTCCCATTTCTCTTCCCTTGATGACTTCAGTTGTAATTTCATAACTCGAACCATTTTTACAACATTAATAATATCCTGTGTCTTTTGTTGTAAAGCTTCTGACAACTCACAATTGATTCCCAAGATATCTTTCATCAAATGCAACATAAAGGCAAACTTAAATGTCTCTATATTTCTAAGTAAACCATCTCAATACCATTTAAGTCTATATCCGTAGATTCACTTATGATATCAAGTCCTTCCACTACTGATGGCCACATCACAAGAAGACGGAGTATTGTTCTTTGATGTGAGGTCCATATTGTATCTTGAGATTGATTGGAAGAAGTTACTTGACATTTTTCTTTATTGGAAGATATTTCACCACTTTCAAAAAATTTAAGTATGTTTTCATTTTTCCCATGACGGATGATATCTTTACTCTTACATGAAACTCTAACCAGATTCATAATACGAGATAGATGATAAAAAAATTCATATCCAGAAAGGGAGCATTCTGCCGCAGAAACCACTATTAACCAACTGAAGTTCATGACCAAAATAGTGAAAAAAAAAGAGATGGATTTTCTTTCAATATAAATTATCTAAAATCATTAAATTTACAAGTCACGTTTGAAGCTCCATCATAACCCTGGCCTCAGTAATCTGGATAGGCCTAATCCATCTGGCCTCAGTAATCTGGATAGGCCTAATCCATGTCTTGCATATAACATATCTATGCCATTTTTCAATGATTGAGGTGAAGAGTCAACATGTTCAAACAAAATAAATCTTTCAACGACTTCACCATGTTTGTTCACATATCTCAAAACAACTGTCATACGTCCCTGAAAAAAGATATCTTGGGGATCATCAACTATAAGCGAAATAAACCCATTTCCATAGCTGCTAAATATGGCTGATCTGGTCTCAGTTGCACATGCACTTACCATTTCTTAAAACTGCAGCCAAACACTTGGCATAATCAACCCCCTCTGCACTGAACTCGCACAAGAGCCTTTATGAATAGGTGTCCCCAAATTAGAAACATTCGGTTGTGCACTAGTTGAATATAATGTAGCATCTGCATTTCGACTTGTAATTGTGGAACCAGACAACCTCGCCTTTTTAATCACAAACTTATCCATTCTTGATTAAACAGCCTATAAATTAAACATACACAGTTATACAAATTACAAAGGCGGTATTATAATAATGCACTTAATAATGAGAAGTTCTAACATTTAAGAGATTTTATCATTTTATGGCAGTTCATACACAAATTTGAGAGAAATTAAAAATAAGAAATACTAAAAAACGAGAGCATTGTGGTTCAAAATCAAACATGGGAGATTCAGAATGAGTTTAATTATAATTACTCATCAATAATGTTATACCTAAAATGCACAAAGAGTTGGCATAACAGAAAAGAAATGACTAAACCTCCAAAACCCTAGAATACGAATTAAGATTCAGAAATGTATGTATACCTTCGTGGCTTCTGCAAAATAAAAAGGTAAATGGTAGAGATTATAGAGAGAGAGAGAGAGAGAGAGAGAGATTGACCGGTTCGATTTGAGAAGAGTTGAACTTGTTTTTGCAGACAGCTCATTTACAGCCGGCTGATAGACCTGGCTCCAGGTAGTTAGTCACTGTGTTATTTTGCCGCCTAATTTAATTGGCTGTTTTGTATTTTAATATGTTCATTATGTAAATGTACGGTTCAATTAATGAAAATACAACTCATGGTGTATTGAATAAGAATTTTAATGTATTATATATAACCCATGGATTTTAATTTTGATTTTAAGTGGATTCTTGATAAAATGTCGTAGAGTTGATGAAGAGTTTTTAGGATTTAAACACAATCCTTCAAAATCTCATGAATTATATGAATTATAGTGGGATTTCAAAAATCATAAAATACATTGAACAATACCATATAATCCATCATTTTATAAAGTCCAAAAAAATCCGTCAGCATGTGAATACCATCAAATTTTAATGGATTTTAAATAATCACAGTTGAATACCTTCAGATTTTTAAGCATAATTTAAAATCCCGATTGAATACCACCAAATTTTGTAGCATAATTTAAAATCCTAGTTGAATACCATAAAATTCTGATACATTTTTTAAAATCCCAGTTGAATATACCTGGATTTCATGAATGAAAAAAAAATCCTTTTGAATCATAGTTCAATACACCCCCCTTAATTTCACATTTTTTATCTCTTCTTCCTCATTGCACAAAATATAAAATGTACAGTTTAACATGATATCAGAGTATATAAACTGATCAAATATATGCAGTACATCATGATGACTTGATGATCCTGTTCCGCACATGTCTCCCTCTCGATTCATCTCGATCTCTCTGAATCTGCAATCTGGCTTGTTTCTTCGTCTATCTTGATCTCGATTCTTTATTGTTATGCATTCATCCTTATAGCATATCTTGATTTAACATACCGATTTTCAACTGTTATCACAATCTCCTTAAAGTTTTCGTCGTCGATCTGCTCAAACATCACAGTTTAGTGTATTTCTTGATAAATTTTTCGTGATCGTTATAGTTTTATTCCATTTTCTTGATAAACTTTCTGCATAATCACACTCACATCATCAAATTTTCTCTTTTCCGGTGTTTGGATTCTAATAAGGATCATTTCGTTACAAATTGAACACAAACTTTTTTTCTTTGTGTTGTACACAAAGTGTTTGAGTTTATTCCTCTTAACCTTACCTGTATTACTTCAATTCTTGTTGTGAAATGGTTTCGGCAAGCTCTTCTCGGCACACTGACGATGATGATCGTACTGATGATCAAAATCGTCACGATCAGTCTCATAATTCCTCATCCTTTGATTTTGACAATCCATTGCATCTGCAATTATCTGATAATCCTGGTATGAAGTTAGTAAATGATGTTTTTGATGAAACTAGTTTCGGAAATTGGAAGAAATATATGCTTATCGCTCTCTCAGCTTGTAATCTCTTGGATTCTTAGAGCTTTTTCAAAGTCCATTGAAAGGAGTGTGATATATTCAACATCTGCTCACCAGATGTGGCTTGAACTTGAAAAACGTTATAATGTATCTAATGTTGCCCAATTTTTCGGTTTACATAAAGAATTGAATGGTGTGTCTCAAGGGAATCAGAGTATCCCCGGCTATTTCACCAAAATAAAGATGTTATGTGATGATATTGACTCCCTTTGCTTAGTACCAGTGTGCACATGTGGCTATATTTGTGGTGCCAATGTCAAAACTGCTCGCTTCCACCAAGAACAGGAAATCATTCAGTTTCTCATGTGGTTAAATGTTAGGTCACACACTGTAGAAGGGGGTTGAATACAGTGTATAATACAATCAAATCGAATTAAGAACACAAGTATGTAACAAGAATAACTTTATTAATAAAACAGTATTGCAATGGAACCGTTCTCTCTCAGTGATGAACAAATATCACGAGAGCTACTAGGGTTACGATGAATAATATTCTCGATAATGATAACACCTATAGTGTAAACCCTATGCTGTGTTTACATACCACACAGTTACACGATAATCTCTAATTGATATCGAATATAATTCTATATCCTAAAATATATCAATTAGTTATCTTTTCCTCCAAGTCTTTTATTCTTCATAGAATTCTAATCCATGCATATCTCTTCTTGTTTTAGTCTTGATCTTCTTTCCCTTCAATCAGCCGCCTTCTTTATCTGAAAGTCTTCTTAAGTCCTGATATTATCTTATGATGAATATCTTAAGTTCTGACTTCAGTATAAGTACTGATTTCCAGTTAAGTCCTGATTTGTCCTGTTAGTTAAGATCTGAAAACTAAACACAAATCATTATTAGACATGACATCACAAATATATCTAATAATCTCCCCCAACTTGTAAATTAGCATAATATATAAGTTCAATAGATATTTGATGATGTCAAAAATATTAAGTACAAATGCATATGAGAATTTGACTAGATAACTACAACTCACAGTCCTTGTAGCTTTTACCATCCTTAAAGTCTGATATCAGCTTTAGCCTGTATATCCTTCAAAATTTAACAGTTGTAGTCCTCGACCTGACTTCAGTGTTTGATCTCTTGAATGTCAGGAGTTATTCTGAGATAGTTCTTCAGAAGAGTTCTCTCAGCATATTCAAGTTCATTTATCATCCTCCTTTTAGCATCTTTAAGTTCAGCTGTATCTTCTCCTGTATAAAAGATAGCAGCCCTGAGATCATTAATCTTTGCTTTCCTTATCTCCTGATTCAGTCTGATCAGATAAGGTTTGTCAGACTCCAGATTAAATTTAACACCCTTAATACCCAGAAAAGTAGTGATCTTAGCGGTATTGGGCTTCATCTCAACTAAATCACCATTGTGAGCTCTGTACTTTGGATAGTATGGTCTGTCAGACTTTACAGAGTAAAGTTTCTTCTGCCTCTGAATATCAGATATTAAGTATCTGGCAGCACCATCTGTTGACCTGTTCTTCACTTGAAGTAGAAATAAAACATGTTGTAGTTCTTCATAATACTTCAACCGAATTGCATCCTTTCTTATCTGGAATACTCTCCCATCTGTCATAAAATAAAGCATTATGTCTTCTTTCAGCTTGAAATTGTAAACCATCTGTACAGACTCTAATTGATTTAGTATTTCTAGAGTTGTCCCTACTCCTGGTTCAGTAAGGGATGTAGGATCTGAGGTAGAGTTGTTTATTCTTTTCTCATCAGGATTACCCAATCCTTTTTTATCTCTAGCTTCCTTCCCTTGGATTAATCTACCCTGAAAAACATTTGTTGAAGTCTTCATAGGTTGAGCAGATTGTTGAGTTTTAGTAAACCCAGGTAGTAGAACTGTTGAAGGTTTAACATGAGCAATGTCAGAGGTTTCCTTTTCTTCCGATGTCAAGACAACTTGAGCTCTGTCAGAGGTTGCTTGAATATTCCTTTTCTTATTCAAAATCAAACTTGTATCTTCATCAGCATTTACTTCCAGATCCATGGTTGGCATATGTATCTTTACAGATTCATCAACTTTTGCCTTACCCTTGAATCTAGGATCAACTTCCACCTGTGATTTGGACTTGGCCTTAGATGCCTCAGTATCTGTCAAAAGCTGTCTTAAAAACTTGAGTTGGTTTTGTTGAGCAACTTGATTCTTTAAAATATCAGATAGTTGAGCTTGCTGCTTTTGTTGAGTCTTTTCTATATACTCAATGCGGTCAAAAGCTGTCTTAAAAACTTTTTCTTGTCCAATGTGACATTCATGGTTTGCTTAGTCACTGTATCTTGAAGTTTGTCCACCTTGGCTTGAGTTATTGAGTGTTGACCTTGAAGGTTCCTGGTACTCAATGCAGTAACTCTGAGCTGTGCTTTGAAGTCATCATTCAGCAGCATTTCATCAGCTTTAGCCAGGTGCTCAGCAAGAACATCTGCAGTAGGAACAAAATCAACTTTGTTCCACTCCTTGATCCATTCTCTTCCTCTGTTAGTTTCACTCCAAGGAACTAGTACATCCTTTCTCACAAACTTCTTAATCAAATCAGTTTTACGAACTATTTGTTGAGGTGCATGTCCAGAAGGACCAGCTGTATCATCATTTATATTTGTAGCAGCTTCACCAGTATTTTCTTCTACAGAACTTGCAGAATCTTCAGTATCAGCATCTTTTGATAGAATGATTGTATGTGAAGCAATAGAAGATTCATCTTCATAGACATCAGCATCTATCAATGGAGTTGTTGGTGGAGTGTGCTGAGAAAGATGTGAAGTAGATGGAGCTTCCAGATACAAGACCAAAGGCACATCCAAATTGTTGATATCAATTTCAGCATTTGTGCCTGGATTGTCAGCATGTACTGGAGAGTTTATTGGAGACACAGGAGGTGTAGACATTGGAGTAGTCTCTGGCTCTTGGATTGGAGATTTGTGAGCTTCATGAAGTTCTGGCTCAGCACTTGGAAGAGATTCAACTATAGTAGGTTCTTGTGGGATCAGAGATTCCTGATCCCCTTTCACAACTGCTGCTTCCATTCCTTCTTCAGAGGTTGATTCTTCTACAACCCTCCTTGCTCTTTGCTTTTTAAGTCTCTTAGCTGGTGGAGAGACTCTGGGAGCTTGATCATCAGAGTTTAGCTTTCTAAGCCTTTTTAGGGGCCTAGAACTCCCAATTTCTTGAGCTTTCTGAGAAGAGACCTTCTCATCTACTTCAGCAACAGGTTCTGATGGTTGAACCTGTGCCTCATCATCAGACTCATCTCTTAAAATCATTTTCCTTCTTTTCTGCTATGCCTGAGGTACTTTCGTAGTCCTCTTTGCTCTAGAAAAAGAAGGTTTCACTTGATTATGTGCTGATGGTTGGTTGGCATGTTCTGATGTTTGTGTTTGTTGAGTGGTAGTGGTAGGTTCTGATGGCTGTCGTGGTTGTGGTTGTTGTTGTTGTTGTGGAACATTAGGATACAATACAGAGTAAGTACCAACATCAGCATTTACAAGGGCTTGCTTTACTGCTAATGGAATTCTAAGAGGCCTCAGAACTTTCTTTTTGTTATCAGCAGTTAAAAGGTCAGTAAAAGCCCTTTTTGCTAACCTAAAAGGTTCTATTTGTTCACTTGCTAGTTGTGGTTCATCTGATGTACAGTAACTGTAAATTAACTGACGGAACCTAGCAAAGTAAACTACATTCCAGTCCTCTTTCATTCTATCTCCTATAAAACATAACACAGTCTTGGCATAATCAAAGTGAGACTGGTTTAGGAGAGCATACCCAATTTGTTGAGTCAGAATCAGAATGACGTCAAAATTTGAGCATTCGTTTGCGAACGCCTTGGTGATGCAATAGAAGAAAAAGCTCCATTCTCTTTGAATATGTGGGCGTTTAAGTTGGCCCAACTTTTCCAAACTCTCCTCATACCCTAAATTAGCCATCATTTGCTGTAGCAATGGCTCCTCAACAACAGAACTGAACTGGCAGTTCTCAGGTAGATGTAGAGCTTTCCTGACTGTTGCTGGAGTAATAATGTAATCCACCTCCTTTGTTGTAAAACCGATGCTTGGAGTCCCATCCTTACCACCATCATCATAAAGTCCCGTTCGCCAGAACGTCTGTTGTGTATATGTTGTGTACTTGATAATTTCATGAACAAAACATCTTGGTAGATTTTACTTAGTGAAATAATGTAGCACTCGACGGATAAGGTTTAAAGTCCCAACGGATGACTCAATATAGTCCCGACGGATGATGACTTATTATCCATCGAGTGAGTAGCTTGTGTAATAATAAGTCTGAAGCACATTTCTGCATACACATTGTTTAGAATTTGTAGTAGTACTTAAGTCATGTTGACTTTAGTTAGATATACATAATAGGTTGATTAATTGTACATAGATGATGTCTTGTAATTCTGCATAAGTGAAATGAAGTCAAGTGCCTAATTGCTACCCCACGGATGAACTACAATGAATTCGACGGATGATCAACAACCCGACGGATGATCAATAACTCGAAGGATGATCAATAACCCGACAGATAAAGAATTCGAATATCTGTTGACAGTGACAACTCAGTCACATGCGTCGAGTGGATGCAAATGGAATGTGGTAGCCTATTCAACTGGGTTTTCGAGAACAAAAAAAAGCATTTCCATTTCCTGTCTCATTATGAAGATATTATGAAGATATTCAAAGATGCTGGAATAGAGTAATGAAGTAGCATTGTAATAGACTAGTTAGTTTTGTTTTATTATCCTGTCTCATTACTTTGTAATATTGGTGATATATAAACCAAGAAGTAGCAACCAAGAAAAATATAATCTGAGAAACAAACAGAGAAACATTTTGTAAGCAGAATTCTTAGTATTTCTCTGTATTCTTAGTTGTTCAATTGTTGTAAGCAGGTGTGAGCATTTTGCACACAGGATTCTCTCGATATATAATATATATCTCTGGTGGAATCATTCAAATCCACCAGAAAGTTTTTAAAGACTCTTGTTTTTGATTACTTGTGTTTTGATTCATTTAAGTAACTATTCCGCATTGTGCTAATCGATTCACACTGATATATATATATTCAAGTTAGAATATTTTTAATTCAAGAAAAAGTTTCAAGAATTCCATTCAACCCCCCTTCTGTAATTCTTGCCATATTGTTAAGGGACTAACAATTGATATCAGAGCAATCTCTTAACTTACAAAGAGTTTAAAGATCAAAACAATACAACAAGATGAACAAGAAGGATGTTAGAGTCAAGATTCCTTTTCTGGATAAAGATAATTACCATTATTGGAAGGTAAAGATGCATCTTCATTTGCTTTCTCAAAATGAGGCCTATGTTGACTGCGTAGAAAGAGGTCCTCATGTTCCAATGAGAGCTACAACAGGAAACGAGCCATCAGTCCCCAAGGCATGAATGGTCTGATCCTTACATTGAACAAGTTAGGAAGGATAAAAAGGCCATGAATATCCTGTTTAATGGAGTTGATGGAGATATGTTTGACAACATTATAAACTACAAAACTGCCAAGGATGTTTGGGATATAATACAGATCATCTGTGATGGCACTGAGCAAGTTAGAGAAAACAAGATGCAGCTCCTGATTCAGCAATATGAGCATTTTCATAATGAAGAAAGTGAATCTCTCACTGACATTTTTAGTAGGTTTCAAAAACTAATAAATGCACTAAAGTTACATGGAAGGGTCTATCAGACAAAAGACTCCAATCTGAAATTCCTTAGATCTCTTCCAAAGGAATGGAAACCAATGACAGTCTCATTAAGAAACTCACAAGATTATAAGAGTTTACTTTGGAGAGATTGTATGGCATCCTGAAAACTTATGAGCTTGAAATAGAGCAAGATGAGAGGATGGAGAGAGGGAAGAAGAAAGGAAGATCCATTACACTAGTTGCTGAGTTGGAAAAAGAGAAGGAAATGAAGATGGAAGCTGTTGAATCCACTTCAAGGGTCTGTGAAAGCAAGGGCAAAGGGCTTGTAGCTGAAAATGAAGATTTTTTTAGCCAAGATGACATGGAGGACATTGATGAACACCTAGCATTTCTTTCCAGGAGATTCGCCAAGCCCAAGTTCAAAAAGAACTTTGGAGCAGCCAAGCCAAATAGATACATGGTGGATAAATCAAAATTCAAATGTTTCAAATGTGGCTTGGCAGGGCATTTTTCCAGTGAGTGTAGGAAGTCAGATTCCAGTAAGAAAAAGTTTGAGCCTGTGGATTATAAGCAAAAATACTTTGAACTGCTCAAACAAAAGGAAAGGGCTTTCATAACACAAGAAAATGGTTGGGCAGCAGATGGTTTGGATGAAGATGAAGATGTCAGCTACGTTAATCTAGCCCTAATGGCCAAGTCTGATGAGACATAAATAAGTTCTTCAAGTAATCATGTAATTACTACAAACCTTGTACATTTATCTAAAGCTGAGTGTAATGATGCCATAAATGACATGTCTACAGAGTTATATCATTTGCGTGTTACACTTAAGTCTCTTACTAAAGAAAATGCTAAAATCAAATAAAACAATTTGTTTTTGAGTGAGAGAAATAATGTGCTTGAGTCTCAGTTCATTGATTTTGAAAAAATAAGAATTGAGTGTAAGATTGCCAAGGAGGAATTAACTGAGTCCTTGAAGAAAGAAGAAATTTAAAAGAAGCAGCTCGAGCGTGAACAAGAGGTGATTAAGGTATGGAAAACATCCAGGGATGTCCATGCTCAAATCACTAAAGTTCAAGGAATTGAGTCTTTCTGTGATGCAGCCTGGAAAAAGAACAAAGAGAAACTAGAACCAAATTTGGTAGATGGAGGGCTGACAGATGTAGACTCGACGGATGATGAGGATCATCCGTCGGATAACAAAAAGGGTTATCCGTCGAATGATGAAAATCCTCATCCGTCGGCTGTGAGCAAGCCTATCAGTAAAGCCAAACTTGTTAAGCTGAATGAGAAGTATGGGTCTGTTTCCAAGAACTTTGTTTCAGGAGAATCGAGTCAAGTTAAGAAAGGGAAAAAGGCTAATGTTGGTCACCTGACTGTCAAACAGTTAAGTGACAGACTTGAAAAGATAGAGGTAAAAACAGAGACCAAAAAGAAAAATAATAGAAATGGTAAAGTAGGGATTAACAAACACAATAACTACACACCTGATAAAAATGCTCCTAGAAAAATATGTGTCAAGTGTGGTAGTGTAAATCATCTGTCTGTTAATTGCAAATCTGCCATGCCTACTTCCATGTCTGTGCCACCTCACTTTTCAAACATGAATGCCATGTCTCCCATGCCCATGGATGCTATGTCTACACAGAATGAATGCACAGTTTGCTAACATGCCATTTGCACCTAATCCTTATTATGCTGCATTTAGTATGCCACAAGTGCCATTTAGCATCCATACTGGAATAACATGTTTACTAATAGCATGTCATTCCCTGTTAATAATAATATGCATGATAATTCTGTTGCAATGAATGGTTTCAAAGGCCCAACTCAAATGACTAAGGATGAATCTGATATCCCCAAGTCAAATGAGATAAAGCCCAAGAAACAGAAAAAGAAAGCTAACAAGGCAGGACCCAAGGAAACTTGGGTACCAAAATCAACTTGATTTGATTTTGATGTGTGCAGGGAAACAGAAAGAATCTTTGGTACTTGGATAGTGGTTGTTCAAGACACATGACTGGTGATTCTACCTTGCTCACAAAGTTTAAGGAAAGAGCTGGCCCAAGTATTACTTTTGGAGATGACAGCAAGGGTTATACTGTGGGATATGGCTTGATTTCAAAGGATAATGTCATCATTGAGGAGGTTGCCTTAGTGGATGGTCTCAAACATAATTTGTTGAGTATCAGCCAGCTTTGTGATAAAGGCAACTCAGTAACCTTCAACTCAGAAGCCTGTGTTGTGACTAATAAAAGAAGCAACAAAGTGGTTCTCACTGGTGTGAGAAAAGAAAATGTGTACCTAGCTGATTTCAACTCATCTAATGCAGAATCTGTTACTTGTCTTCTCAGTAAAGCAAGTCAGGATGAAAGTTGACTATGGCACAAGAAGCTATCCCATTTAAACTTCAAGACCATGAATGAGCTAGTAAAGAAAGAACTGGTTAGAGGCATTCCTCTAGTGGAGTTTTCTAAGGATGGACTGTGTGATGCCTGCCAAAAAGGAAAGCAGATTAAAGCATCATTCAGGAAGAAACTTGATTCAACAATTGAAGAACCTTTACAACTGCTACACATGGATTTGTTTGGACCAGTCAATGTGTTGTCTATCTCAAGAAAAAGATTTTGCCTAGTAATTGTAGATGATTTCTCAAAGTTCTCTTGGACATATTTCCTAAAGTCTAAAGATGAGGCTAGTGAAATCATCATCAATCACATAAGGCAAGTCAATAATCATCCTGATTTCAAGGTTAGAAGAATCAGGAGTGACAATGGAACTGAGTTCAAGAATTCTGTCATGAGAGTATTTTGTGAGAAAAATGGGATTTTGCATGAATTTTCAGCAGCAAGAACTCCACAACAGAATGGAGTAGTGGAAAGGAAGAACATATCACTTATTGAAGCTGCAAGGACAATGCTTGAAGAATCTAAACTTCTAACATATTTCTAGGCTGAAGCTGTTAATACTACATGCTACACTCAGAATATTTCTCTGGTTAATCAAGCAAGATGCATGACTCCCTATCAATTATTCAAGAACAAGAAGCCAACTCTAAACTTTCTTCATGTCTTTGGCTGTAAGTGCTATATTCTGAGAAATCAAACTGATCAAAATGGGAAGTTTGATGCTAAAACAAATTAAGGAATTTTTGTTGGATATGCTATTGGTAAATCATATAGAGTCTACAATCTAAGAACCAACATTGTTGTGGAATCTATACATGTTGTGTTTGATGATAAAAAGATTAAAGGACTGCAAGATGGAGATTACCATGAGAGCCTCAAATTTGATAATGTGGAGATGGTTAGTGATGACAGTGATGATGAAAGTGATCAAGAAACAACATCTAAGGATAATGCAGAAAAATCTACTACAACTGAAGCACAAAACTCAACATCTGTCGAGTTACATAATGCTTCATCTGTCGGGAGGCAATCTGTATTATCCGTCGAGAGAAAACCAGCTTCATCCGTCGGTACTCAAAATTCACCATCCGCCGGGTTATCAAGAGAAGCAGGAAATCAAGATAGATCACCTGTAGAAAGTTCCCCTTTCTCAAATCAAAGATCCACAAACTCAGGGGGAGTTTCTAACAATCAAAACTCAATCACACATCAAGATAACAATGAGGCCTCTATATCTAGAGCTAATCTACCTCAACAAAGAAAATGGATAAAAGATCACCCCTTTGAGCTTATCATTGGTGATGTTTCTTCTAGAGTTCAAACAAGAAGAGCAACTCAAGAAGAATGTCTATACAGTAGCTTTCTTTCCAAGGAAGAGCCAAAGAAGGTAGAAGAAGCTTTGTTGGATCCTAATTGGATTTTAGCTATACAGGAGGATCTAAACCAATTTGAAAGGAATAATGTATGGAAGATGGTGCCCAAGCCTAAAGGAAAGAATCCAATAGACACCAAATGGGTATTCAGAAACAAGATGGATGAAAATGGCATAGTAGTCAGGAACAAAGCTAGATTGGTTGCTAAGGGCTATTGTCAACAAGAAGGAATAGATTTTGATAAAACATTTGCTCCTGTTGCAAGACTTGAAGCCATCAGAATTTTCTTAGCCTATGCAGCCCATGCCAATTTCAAGGTCTATCAAATGGATGTCAAAAGTGCCTTTTTGAATGGAGATTTGGAGGAGGAAGTCTATGTCCTGGTTTTGAAGATCCAAATTTTCCAAAACATGTCTACTATCTTTTGAAAGTACTTTATGGACTGAAGCAAGCATCTAGAGCCTGGTATGACACTTTATCAAAGTTTCTTTTGGAAAATCATTTCACAAGAGGTATTGTAGATAAAACTTTGTTTTTCAGAAATGTTAATAGCTCTAGTATACTTGTTCAAATTTATGTAGATGACATTATTTTTGGCTCTACAGATGAGAAACTTTGCAAAAAGTTTGCCAAACTGATGCAAAGTAAGTATGAAATGAGTATGATGGGAGAACTGACTTACTTTCTTGGTTTACAAGTTAAACAAGTTAGTGATGGAATATTCATTAGTCAAACTAAATACATTTTTGATCTTTTAAAGAAGTTTGATCTAGTGGATTGCACATTTGCAAAAACTCCCATGGCCACTGCAACTAAGCTTGAATTAAACACTACTGAAAAGTCTGTGGATATTTCAAGTTATTGAGGCATGGTTGTCTCACTTCTGTACTTAACAGCTAGTAGGCCAGATATAATGTTTGCTACATGTTTATGTGCTAGATTTCAGGCTGATCCTAGAGGATCTCACTTAATAGCTATTAAGAGAATTTTCAGATATCTCAAGGGAACACCAAAACTTGGCATTTGGTACCCTAGAGATTATGGTTTTGATCTAACTGATTATTCAGATGCAGATTATGCAGGTTGTAGAATTGATAGAAAGAGTACAACAAGAACCTGTCAATTTATAGGAAACAAGCTTGTGTCCTGGTTCAGTAAAAAGCAAAATTCAGTTTCCACCTTTACATCTGAAGCTGAATATATTGCTGCTGGTAGTTGCTGTGCACAAATATTATGGATGAAAAATCAATTGCTAGACTATGGTTTGCAAGTTGAGAGGATTCCTATTTTCTGTGATAACACAAGTGCAATAGCCATCACTGAAAATCCAGTACAACATTCAAGGACGAAGCACATAGATATCAAGTACCACTTCATAAGGGAACATGTAATGAATGGTACTGTGGAACTACATTTTGTTCCTAGTGAGATGCAGCTTGCAGATATCTTTACCAAGCCACTGGATGAATCTACCTTTTCAAGGTTGGTAAGTGAGCTAGGTATGCTTAATTACTCCTAAATCTATATGAGTTAATTTGCAAGTTGAAATGCAGCCAGAAATTTAATTGATTTTTCAGTCTTGGATGAAATTTTGACTAAGTCAAAATTTACATCTCGACGGATGATCTTTATCCATCGAGTTTGATCATCCGTCGGAATACTATTTGCTAATAAGAATCAATTATTTTTCTGGAATATTTTATGACTCGACGGATAACCGTTTATCCTCATTCGTCGAATTGTCTTAATCTCAGCCGTTAATTCCCTGTACATTATCCATCGAGTATACTTAGAGTTTGTAAGCATAACACGACGGATAATGTGTGGAATTTTTACAGTTTATTTTTAAACGGCTATTTTAGGCAATTTCTATTGGTTACTTTATTTTACTTTATTATTTTTAACAGTTAATTTTGAGATAGTATAAAAGCTTATTTCATTTCAATTGCTTTTCTTTTATCACTCTCAATTCAACTGCTCTAATTTCATTCTCTCTCAAAGTACTTACTCTCTTTCTCTTCAAGCTCTTATTCTCTAACAATGGCACCTGTTGTAAAGATTATGTCTCAAGCTGGGTTCATTTATGTGAAGAACAATTTCACTGTACTGGTTAACAAGGGTATTCAGCAATCTGGTGACTATCACAAGATGATGGACTTTGTGAGGAATTGCAAACTCAGCTATGCCATGCTGGAATCTCCTACAATCTTCTGTGAAGTTGTTGAAGAGATGTGGACCACTGCTACCTACAACTCTATAGATAAAACCCTCACTCTCACCATTAAAGGTAAAGAATTCTGTATCAATAGTGATGTTATAAAAGCATGTTTCAAGATTCCTGATAACACTGTAACCTCACCACACACTGACACTGATATTATCAATATGCTTAATTCCATGAACTATGCTCTTCCTACTTCTTAGTTAAGTGACATTAGGAGAATGTGTCTTAGGAAAGAATGGAGTTTTATGTATGATGTTGTGATAAAGGTCTTTTCAGGAAAAATCAGTAATTTTGATTCAGTCAATATATCTATGCTTAACATGCTCTACATGCTAGTTACAGATAAATTCTACAATTTCAGTGATCTTATCTTGTTTGAGTTAGGCTTTAAATTAGGAGAGTTAAATAAAAGAGGTAAAAACGTGTATTATGCTAGATTCTTTATGTTGTTAGCTAACCACCTCTGTGAAGAGATTGTGCTTGAGAACCCAAACAACAAACTAGATTGTTGGGTTCAAGAGAGAAGGCTCATTGCAGATTTGAACAGGGCCAATCATCACAAGAATGTGCCATTGTTCTATTTTCCTTTAATGCAAGCACCTCAGGTAAGTGAGGTAAGTTCATCTATCACAACTATTCCAACCTCAACAATTTCTTTGATTTCTAGTGTGGCTATGGAAACTGTGTCAATGACCAAACAGTTACCTACCCAAGCCACCATACCTGCAATTATTTCAAAATCCAAATCTAAGAAAACCCCCTCTGGTATCTCTCAAAAGATGTCAGTTGCAAAATCCACTAAAATCAAAGAGGGGAGTGTGAAGGAGGGAAAGGTAGGTGAGGTAAGGGGTGAACATAAAAGAAACCCTAAGAATAAGGATGGAAAGTTGAGTGGATCCCAGCCTAGCCACACTGCAGTTTCCCAACAAACTGCAGTGTTTAAAAAGGACAAAAGCTCATTTCTAGCTGCATCCTCCCAAAAGGATGTAGTTATTGAACAAAGCTCTCAACCAAGAGCACAGGCCAAGAGGGTTAGGGACACAAGCTCACCCCAAACTTATGCCAGAAAGAAGAAATCTACAACCCTTGGGGATGTACAGGGTACACACACAGTGCAAACTGGTGCAACAGACACAGTCACTGCACCTTCACAAATTCAGTTTGATGTGGCTCCAATAAATGTGGAGTCACGACCAAAATCTCTAGTCATAGAAACACCTCAAACACCAAACTCACTAACAAATTCTCTGGATGTGGATATGATAAACACATCAATTCCTGATTCCCCTTCTTTAACTCTGCTGGGGAAGCCAAAATCTAGTGCAAGTGAGCATCATCTTTTAGATGATTTGTTGGCTCACTTGCCAATTCTTTCAGGAACTATTGTATCATCTGTGCCTAAAATATCTTCAATCAGCATAGAGTCAATAATAGTTTCTTTTCCCAGCTCATTCATTTCTACTCTCTCGATGGATATTACTCATCCGTCGAGTAGTGACTGTATCCCGACGGATAAGCTTAACAGCAGTTATCCATCGTATAGCAACACCACTCACTCGATGGATATCACTCATCCGTCGAGTATCTCTGCACAGCTTCAAACATCATTTATTTCAAGTGCATAAGACTTAGTGGTTGTACAGTCACTCTTAGGATTGAGAGAGAAGAGTGTTTTAAGTGAGAGTCTGGGTTGCTCCCAGGAAAAAGGAGAGGAAATGAGTGAAACTATGCAATCCATTTCTTTAGGATTGGAAAAAGAGAGTGAGAGGAGTCCCACCTTAGTAGGTGAAGGTGAGGGTGTGAGGGTGGGGAGCCAGGGTGAGACCCTAATGCAACAAAAGAGAGAAAATGAGAGAAATGCAGGTACTGGAGCTATAAGGATGGATGTCATTGCTAGTGAGTTAATGAATATCCAGGATGCAGACAGAGAAGGACTATCTCAGCATCCTAAAGCTGTTATAGATACCACTTCCCTTGATGCTGAGGCATTTACTCACCCTGTTCCAGCTTATCAACTTCTTGCTGAACAGGGCAATGATAATACAGAAAGGATGCTGAATTTGGTGCATACCACACAGTCTATGATGAGAGCTAAGGATGCCATCACAGCTTTGCCTTCTATAGCTGGTGATGTGGACAATGAGACTGGTGGTTCAGCTGATTTCTTTGGTGATGGGAGTGGAGATAGTGAATATGAGGCAATGGACATAGGGGAGAAGTATGCTCAAGTTCAAGATCAGGTATGCCATCATGGGCATTCTCAAAGCACTATGATGAGCACTACGTCAAGACCACTTTAATCCAACTAATCAATCAGACAAATACTGCTCTTCAAACCACTACTAATGCCAGCATCAATAAGCTCCTTCAGGCACATCTAGCCTCCCTGCAACTTCAACAAATCCAGGGCTTCCAGCATGCTAGGGATGTAAACACCATGAAGGGTGATATTAAGGAGATGAAGAAGGCTATCTCAGACAAGCTAGATTTTAAACTTCCAGAAGCTACAATGCTTGACATCAAGAGGCAATTAAGGAAAAATTCTAATCTTTCGAACAAGATAGATGCCTTGGACACAAGAATGTCAGCCATGGAAGCATCTTTAACAGCCATTCATCTTCATCAAGCCCAACAGACAGATCTACTTCAAAAATTGATGGCTGCTCAAACCTCCTCCTCTACTCAACTTGATGATAACAAAAAGGGGGAGAACGGACCAAGTGAGGGGGAGAGGCTTCAGATTCAAATCAGTAAAGTGATTGTGCCTTCAATTACTATCTCGAAGCCATCAGTTACAAACAGTATAGATCTGATCAATGCAGCAGCAGCCAACATAAGAGCAGCTGATAAGGAGAAGTTGAGTTTAGTCAACTGGGAAAAAATTGATGAGGAAATACAGAAGAAGTTTGAACTTGTCAAGGATCCAGTTAAGTCAGCCATCCATCACTCTCAAGTCAAGCAAATCAGTGTGAATAAGATGAGCATGAACTATCTGGAAAGAGGATAGCCATCCTGCATCAAATCTCTAAAGGCTGAAATAATTATGAAACCAAGGGTAAACTACTCCAAATCATCATTGAAGAACCCTTTGGATACTGTGTATGAGACACCTAAGCCTGATGAAAAGAAACTTCTGTCAAGGTCAATTTCCTTCTACAAAGATCCAGCTGACTCAGCTTCAAAAAGAAGGATTGATAAAATTTTCAGAAATGGGAAAGAAATTTGTGTGGTGGCTGGACATCCTCAATTTGCTCAAGCAAAGAGAGAAGAAAAGGCTAGATTAAAGCAGGAAAAGAAGCAAGCTGCTCTGGATGCTAAAAAGACTAAATAAAAGAAAGAGCAAATTGCTATCTTGGCCAAGCTACATGATGTAAACTCATCACAACAAATTCTTTCTCAGCCATCTGAAGTTATTGAATCAAAGAAGCAAGTCGAACAACAAAAGAAATCTCCAAGAATCAAGGAATTAGCTAAAAGAACAAAAAGGAAACTGGATATTGTTGATAAGGAATTAGAGAATCAGTTTCCCAAGGAATCCACTCCAACTACAACTCAAGCATCAAAACCCTCTGTGGTATTTGAAGATGTTAAGGTGGTGGATCCTTACAGGAACATCCATGGTGAACCTATTGTGCCTAAGGATGAACCAGTAGAATGGGAGAACATATCAATTCCTGACTTCTATTTGCCAAGAGGAACAAAGTCAAGAGCAGTCAAGAAAGTGAAGATGTCACCTCTCAAATCCAAATCTCTAGTCAAAACTCAATCTATAGCCAGTAAGGGAGATTACATGTACTTGTGTGACATCAAAGAATTTTCTGATCTAAACCTCTATCTAGATGAACTAGATGAAGTGAGAGAAATTGATGCATACAGAAACCTACCTGAAAGGTTAGTGTTAAGTATAAAGGAGGAAAGGAGATTCAGTGGCCACTTCACAGGATCCTTTAAGAAAGCCAAGATGTACTGATTAAAGTTTATTCATCCTTCAAGAAGAACTTTGGGTTCAATATTACTGCAAGAAGATTGGTACTGAAGAAGATTGAAGAACTAAGGAGTATTAGAGCCAAAGATGCACTCCCAAAGACTCTAATTATCCCCTACACAGGGAGAAGAGTGCATCTAAGGCCCTATTGGCTGATGGAGTTCATGGATGACAAAGGAGTGAGAAGATTTTTCAGATTAGAAGATCAATTGAGCATCTCTAGGAATGAGACTCTTTTGGAAATGTAAGGAAAGCTAAATCTCTCAGAATCTAATGAACTGGAATTCCACAGGCAGCTCCAAAATCAGATTGAGGAAAACAACAGAAAGCTTGGAAAGAGATCCAGACCTTCAAGGAACTAGATAAATCTGCTCAGGCTAGAGGAGCATCTTAAAAATGACTGCGAGCAAAAACTTTGTACATTTTATTAATTGAAGCACTTTTCAGTAATATCTACTTTCTTTTAAAGTTGTATTTTTAAGATGTTTTGTTATCATCAAGTGTCTCTTAATTTATGGCTACAATTCCAGTAGACATAAATTGGGGGAGATTGTTGTGTATATGTTGTGGACTTGATGATTTCATGAGCAAAACATCTTGGTAGATTTTACTTAGTGAAATAATGTAGCACTCGACGGATAAGGTTTAAAGTCCCGACAGATGACTCAATATAGTCCCGACGGATGATGACTTATTATCCATCGAGTGAGTAGCTTGTGTAATAATAAGTCTGAAGCATATTTCTGCATACACATTGTTTAGAATTTGTAGTAGTACTTAAGTCATGTTGACTTTAGTTAGATATGCAGAATAGGTTGATTAATTGTACATAGATGATGTCTTGTAATTCTGCATAAGTGAAATGAAGTCAAGTGCCTAATTGCTACCCGACGGATGAACTACAATGAATTCGACGGATGATCAACAACCCGACGGATGATCAATAACTCGACGGATGATCAATAACCTGACGGATAAAAAATTTAAATATCTGTTGATAGTGATAACTCAGTCACATGCGTCGAGTGGATGCAAATGGAATGTGGTAGCCTATTCAACTGGGTTTTCGAGAACAAAAAAAGCATTGCCATTTCCATGCTATTATGAAGATATTCAAAGATGCTGGAATAGAGTAATGAAGTAGCATTGTAATAGACTAGATAGTTTTGTTTTATTATCCTGTCTCATTACTTTGTAATCTTGGTGATATATAAACCAAGAAGTAGCAACCAAGAAAAATACAATCTGAGAAACAAGCAGAGAAACATTTTGTAAGCAGAATTCTTAGTATTTCTCTGTATTCTTAGTTGTTCAATTGTTGTAAGCAGCTGTGAGCATTTTGCACACAGGGTTCTCTCGATATATAATATATATATATATATATCTCTGGTGGAATCATTCAAATCCACCAGAAAGTTTTTAAAGACTCTTGTTTTTTATTACTTGTGTTTTGATTCATTTAAGTAACTATTCCGCATTGTGCTAATCAATTCACACTAATATATATATATATATATATATATATATATATATATATATATATATATTCGAGTTAGAACATTTTTAATTTAAGAAAAAGTTTCAAGAATTCCATTCAACCCTCTTCTGTAATTCTTTCCATATTGTTAAGGGACTAACAACGTCAGAACTTGAGTGCCAGATAAAGTGGATGGTTGCGTCCAAGCGAACCCTATTTCACTGTGAGCCAAGAAGTCCTGAACAAAATGAAGTTCTGACGGAACTTCACTCTTGGTTAGAATGGCAGTGTAGTTGTTGGGGACGAACTTTGCTCCATTAAAGATTAGATCCTTGGGTGCCATTGTAAAAGAAGTGAGAAATATGAATGCCTGAAAGGTGTTTGGTAAAATGCTTGTGTAAAAACCATCAGAGAATATGGAGAGAATAAGAGAAAAGAGAGAGAGAGTTTAGAATACAAAAGTAGATAAAAGATTTAAAATCTTTTCTCTCTTTTACTAATACACGCCACTTGACAGTAGTTAAGACGAATTTGAACAGTCTTTACACCTGTCAGCCATACAGTAGTTAAGAAAATAGTTAATTGGCACGGGAAATAAGTAATAATTACTATGCACATGTAGTTTTTCAATAAAAAAAACTGTTCCCACTAAACAAGTAATTATGACTGTCTTTATCTCACTTAAACCAATATTCTGATAAAATAGAACCGTTCAAGTATTGACCAAAAATAAATCAAGCAAATAAATACTGTCACGTAAGCATCAGAACTTGATTATTATCAGAATTTAAAGGTCATCAGAATATGGCTTCTGTACTCAAAAAGTGAATGTTTATTCCTGTAATTCTTCGCATAAATACTGATATGGTTTCCTCAGAACTTAATCATCAGAACTTCCATCAGAACTTGTCCTTAGAATTTATGCAACTAACACTTAAACTGTATATCTATAACAACATTGATCACCACAGTTATTTTCATCATTCATATGGAGTGTAAGTGTGTGCTATAAGCTAAATATCAGACAAAGAGTAAAGTCTGATTCACTTCAGTACATCTTAGAAATAAAGCACAACTAAGAACTTTGCTCAAAATTTGTCATTAGTCTGAAGTCTACTATAGAATGAGTTCATGCATGAGTCTACCTCGACTATTTTGTGCTCATTTTATGCATCTTTTGATATTCTTTTTCACAGGAGCTTCTCAGTGTAAATGAGTCACAACTGCTTATCAGAATTTATACTATTATCAGAGTATTTCTCCAGTAATTAGAGAATGTGAAAAGTCACCAAGAAAATTTTATTTTGCTTTTCTTAACTTAATACCAGCAATGCACTTGGGTCTTCCCTTCCACATATATTTTTCTCTAGATCTCAAAGGAGTACTTGATATGTATTTCTTTTCTTTACTTTTTCTTTTGATAAGTGAGGCTTATCAACACTTACTACATCCATAAGATTTACCAACATCAGAACTTAACAGATAAGAAGCACTATTCTAGTTTTTGACTTAGTAATAAGATACACAAAGTAAGCCTAACTAAGCTCAATATCAGAATTTGCTTATGTTAATAGATAGAATTCCACATAAACAATTACTTCAAACATGGGATCTTTAGTATATTAGAGACTACTAGGTCAGTGTCTAGCACAATTATCCTCATTGGATTGAATAGTCACAGAAACATTAATATCACTATCAGAGTTTAGAAATTCACATCAGACAACAATCAGCACTTAGGTAAATTTCAATTTAAGCACAAATTACATAAAGATAGTAATATCTGTAAATACTGATCATAAGGTCTGATGTATCAGAACATAAACTAAACAGATTTAGAGAAAGAACATGAAACCATTCCAAGTTCATTTACCAATCTTGTAAAAGTAGCTTCACACAGTGGTTTTGTGAAGATATCTGCTAGTTGATCTGTTGGAACAAAATACAATTCCACTGTACCTTCCATCACATGTTCCCTTATGAAATGGTAACTAATGCTGATGTGCTTTGTCATTGAATGCTGAACTGGATTACCTGTCATATCAATAGCACTTTAATTATCACAGTAAATAGGGATTTTAGAAAATTCTAACCCATAATCTAGTAACTGATTCTTCATCCAAATAATTTGTGCACGACAGCTTCCTACAGCAATGTACTATGCCTCTGCAGTTGATGTGGAAATTGACATTTGTTTTTTGCTAAACCAAGAAACTAATCTGCCTCCAAGAAATTGGCAGCTTCCACTTGTGCTTTTCCTGTCAATTTTGCACCCTGCAAAATCTGCATCTGAGTAACCTATTAGCTTAAAGTCTGATTCCCTAGGATACCATAATCCTAGATCAATTGTACCCTTAAGATACTTGAAAATTCTTTTCACGGCTGTTAAGTGAGGTTCTCTTGGATCTGCTTGAAATCTTGCACAAAGACAGGTAGCATACATAATATCAGGTCTACTTGCAGTTAGATAGAGTAGTGAGCCAATCATACCTTTGTAATCAGTAATATATACTGATATACCAGTATCCTTATCCAATTTTGTTGCAGTGGCCATAGGAGTGGATGCACTTAAACAGTCTTGCATTCCAAATTTCTTCAACAAATTTCTGGTGTACTTAGATTGACAAATAAAAGTTCCTTCTTCATTCTGCTTGACTTGAAGGCCTAGAAAATAGCTAAGTTCTCCCATCATACTCATTTGATATCTTGACTGCATTAGCTTGGCAATCTTTTTACAAAGTCTGTCATTTGTAGAACCAAAAATGATATCATCAACATATATCTGCACCAAAAGTAAGTCTTTTCCATGGTTGAGATAAAATAAAGTTTTTTCAATAGTCCCTCTGTTAAATCCACTTTCCAGAAATAACTGAGCTAATGTCTCATACCATATTCTTGGAGCTTGCTTATGGCCATAAAGTGTTGTATCAAGTCTGTAGACATGATTAGGAAATTTTGAATCTACAAAACCTGGAGGTTGTTCAACATATACTTCTTCTTCCAATTCTCCATTAAGAAAAACACTTTTTACATCCATTTGAAACACTTTAAACTTTTTGTGAGCAGCATAAGCCAAAAATATCCTTATGGCTTTTAATCTAGCAACTGGTGCAAATGTTTCATCATAATCAATTCCCCCTGTTGAGAATATCCTTTTGCAACCAGCCTTGCTTTATTTCTTATAATTATGCCATCACTATCAGTTTTATTTCTGAACACCCACTTTGTACCAACAACAGATCTATTCTTTGATCTTGGCACTAGGGTCCAAACTTTATTTCTTTCAAATTCATTTAACTCTTCCTGCATTGCTTGCACCCAATCAGCATCTTGAAGAGCTTCTTCCACTTTCTTTGGTTCAGTCTGAGAAAGAAAAGAATGATAGAGACATTCATTTGATGTTGTTGTTCTAGTTCTAACACCTGCTTCAGGATCTCCAATAATCAAGTCAGGTTTATGTACTTTAGTCCACTTCCTTGCAGATGGAAGGTGATCTCTAGAACTGGATGCTCCCCCATGATCCATGCTGTCTCCATCAACATTTTCTAATACATCCCCTGAAATTATGCTCCCTGAGTTGGATCCTTCAGAATTTGAGTTTCCAGAATTATCAGAACTTGGCCCATCAGAATTTGATGAATCAGAACTTGAAGAGCCTGTTCTAGGTTCTGATGCTTCTTGAGATGTGGTTGGATCTTCAATATGCTCCCCCTGCATATGTGCATTTTCCTTTGGCGTAGTTACCACAGTTTCAATAACATCAGAGTTTGCAGTATCAGGATTTAGACTATTAGAATTTACAGAATCAGAATTTAAAACTTCATTCTCAAATCTCAGTTGATCATGATCATCGAAATCTTCAAGTCCAGTAATCTTCTTATCATCAAAAGAGACATTGATAGATTCCATGACAACCCTTGTTCTTAAATTGTAGACTCTGAAGGCTTTTGTGGAAAGTGGATATCCAACAAAAATTCCTTCATCAACTTTTAGATCAAATTTAGATAGCTGTTCAGGATGAGTCTTAAGAACAAAAAACTTGCATCCAAATACATGAAAGTACTTCAGATTTGGCTTCTTTTTCTTCACCATCTCATATGGTGTCTTTCCATGCTTGTTGATAAGTGTTGCATTCTGAGTAAAACAAACAGTCTGCATAGCTTCAGCCCAAAAGTAGGTTGGTAACTTTGCTTCATCAAGCATAGTTCATGCAGTTTCAATAAGAGTTCTATTCTTTCTTTCAACAACTCCATTTTGCTGTGGAATTCCAGGAGCAGAGAATTCCTGTTTTATTCTATGGTCTTTGCAGAACTCTTCCATGATCAAATTCTTGAACTCAGTGCCATTATCACTTCTTATGATTTTCACAGAGTCTTTGACCAATTTATCCAGTTGTTTGGCATGATCAACCAAGATAGATGCAGTTTCACTTTTTGTGTGCAAGAAATACACCCATGTGTATCTGGTAAACTCATCTACTATGACCATAGCATATTTCTTCTTTGCAATAGACATGACATTCACTGGACCAAATAGATCAACATGTAGTAGGTGATAAGGCTCAAGAATTGAAGATTCAGTCTTGCTCTTGAATGAAGATTTTCTTTATTTTGCCTTTTGACATGAATCACAAAGGCCATCAGGAGCAAATACTGATTTTGGCAGTTCTCTCACAAGATCTTTCTTGACTAGTTCATTTATATTGTTAAAATTTAAATAAGAGAGTTTCTTGTGCCAATCCCAGCTTTCTTCAGTTGATGCTCTGCTTAACAGACAGATTGCAGAACCATCAGAACTTGTTGAAAGCTTGGCTTCATAAATGTTACCATGCCTGTATCCCTTCAGAACAACTTTGCCTATACATTTGCTTACAACTTCACAGTGTTCTTCAAAGAAATCCACATGATAACCTCTGTCACAGATTTGACTAACACTCAACAGATTGTGTTTAAGTCCTGAAACGAGAGCTACTTTTTCAATGATGACATTCCCAAGATTGATATTGCCATATCCCATAGTTTTTCCCATGTTGCCATCTCCAGAAGAAACTCCTGGGCCAGCTTTCTCCACAAAGTCTTATAACAGGGCTTTATTTTTAGTCATATGTCCTGAACATCCACTGTCCAGAACTAGGATGTTTTTCCTGTTGCCCTGCAATCACAAAAACCACTAATGATTAGTTTTAAGGACCCAGACTTGCTTGGATCCTTTGGCCTTATTAATTTTGTTAGCATTTGCAGCGGATTTAACTTTAGAGTTTATGCTAACATTTTTCATATCAGATTTTACAGTATCAGACTTTGCATCAGAACTTACACTAGAAGGAATAATGCTAACTTTCTTTAAAGAAGGTTTTATTTGATAATAATCATAGTACAAACTATGATATTCCTTACAAGTATAAATGGAATGCCATAAACTACCACAATGTAAACAAGGATTTTGTGGTTTAAACCTAACAGTCTGACTCTTAACTCCTGATTTAGGAGGTAAAGAGTTTATATCGTTATTCTTCCTGTAAAAAGAAGAAAGATGGTTAGAGTTTCCACAGTTTTAACATTTCTTTCTAGGAGCATTAGGAACAGGCATATAATTATTGCTTTTATTCACACCTTCCTTTCCATTCCTATTTTTCCTGGGTGGCTTTACCTTGTTTACATTCTTAATTTCTTTCAGCTTATACTTAAGCTGCTTCTTTCTTATTAAGCCTATGTTAACTTCAGCTGGTTTAGCCTGTTTTAATTTATCAGAAGTTGACTCTGCCTTAACTTCTGTATCATTATCTTTCATCTTTTCAGAATCAGACTTTACAGTTTTAGCTACAAAGTTAACTGGATTTACCTTTGGCTTAGTAGTCTGTTTAACAATAATTGGCTTAATTTGTCCAGTTCCTATTTCACTTTTATCATCTCCATAACCTAAGCCCTCTTTTCAGTTTTCACTACTTAGCAAATTCTGAGTTGTTCTCCCAGAGTTAGTCCAAGTCCTCAGAATCTCTCTTTCCTTTTCTAACTCAGTTTTTAGAGATTGATTCAATTTTAACACTTCATCTCTAACATAAAAAGCATCATCTCTTTCTTTCTGAGTTTGATGGAACATAACTAACTCTTTTTCTAAATAGTCATTCATTTTCTTAAAAGCCAGATTTTTAGAAGTTAACCTATCACATGTTAAAGTATGATCTCTATAGCTAATGAATATGGTTTTAAGATAAGATCTCAACTCGGTAATATCATCAGTGTGAAAAGCATAAGTTGTTTGAGGTACCTTTAACTCAGCAGCATCAGAACTGCTATCAGCATTTGCCATCAAGGCATAGTTCACCTCATCTTCGAAATCTGAAGTGTCTGTCCAGCTTTTGTTCTTTTTGACAAGGGCCTTGCCTTTGTCTCTCTTTCCTTTCTTGCAGTTAGGAGATATGTGGCCTCTTTCACCACAATTGTAGAATTTAACATTTGAGTAGTCTCCTCTGTCAGACTTTCCTTCTTTGCTTTCAGATTTTCTGAAACTCTTCTTATCAGAACTTTCACTTTTCCTTGAAGCCTTCTTTCCCCTTTTGAATTTCCTGTAGGCTATGTTTGTGATACCCTTCACCATAAGAGCACACAATCTCATCATCTCTTCATCAGCATCCATCTCAGATAGACTTTCAGTTTTTGAATCCTCATCATTATCATCAGAACTTGATGAATCTGAATCAGACTTTGTGATGAGAGCCTTTCCTTTGCCTTTCTTTGAGACAACCACTTTGGGGAATTCCTCCTCAGCCTTAAGAGCAATTTTCCTTGACTTTCTCCCATATCTCTTGCTTCTTTGATCCATCTCAAGTTCATGAGTTTTGAGCAAACCATAAATTTCATCAAGAGTAGTTTCATCAAGAGCACAGTTGTCTCTTATAGTAGTTGCCTTCAAATCCCAACTTTCAGGAAGAGCTAAAAGGAATTTAAGATTAGAATCTTCAAGATCATATTCCTTATCCACCAGCGACAAATCATTCAAGAGTTTGACAAATCTGTCATATAAACCATTTAATGACTCATCAGGTTTTGAGTCAAAGTGCCCATACTCTTGAGTGAGTATAGTCCTCCTGTTCTTCTTAATTGCATCAGTTCCCTGACATCTTGTTTCCAAAGCATCCCATATCTCCTTTCCAGTCTTGCAGTTAATTACCCTGTTTGACATGACATTATCAATGGCACTATGCAGCAAATGCCTTACCTTTGCATCCTTGGAAATAGATGAGATATCTTCAGCTATATACTCACTTTTCTCCTTTGGTACGGTCTTTGCTGGCTGATCTGCAACTACAACAGAGAGCTTGGTTGGCTTATGTGGTCCTTCATTAATTCTGTCAAGATATTCTAGATTTGTAGCTTCCAGAAACATAGCCATCCTCACTTTCCATATGGGATACTTAGAAGGTCTCAGCATGGGAACCCTAATTGTCTCATATCGACTGTGGATTTGAGTCTTTGGAGTTTCTTCAGTTTTGGTGGGCTTGGTTGGAGTTTGTTCTTCTTCAGATATGATTGCTTTGGATCTTTACTGTATATGTGTTAACAGATTAGCTCTGATACCACTTGTTAGGTCACACACATTGTAGAAGGGGGTTGAATACAGTGTATAATACAATTAAATCGAATTAAGAACACAAGTATGTAACAAGAATAATCTTATTAATAAAACAGTATTGCAATGGAACCGTTCTCTCTCAGTGATGAACAAATATCACGAGAGATGTTAGGGTTACAATGAATAATATTCTCGATAATGATAACACTTATAGTGTAAACCCTATGTTGTGTTTATATACCACACAGTTACAAGATAATCTCTAATTGATATCGAATATAATTCTGTATCCTAAAATATATCAATTAGTTATCTTTTCCTCCAAGTCTTCTATTCTTCATAGAATTCTTCTCCATGCATATCTCTTCTTGTTTTAGTCTTGATCTTCTTTCCCTTCAATCAGCCATCTTTATTATCTGAAAGTCTTCTTAAGTCCTGATATTATCTTCTGATATCTTAAGTTCTGATAACTTAAGTTATGATAACTTAAGTTCTGATATCTTAAGTTCTGACTTCAGTATAAGTACTGATTTCCAGTTAAGTCCTGATTTGTCATGTTAGTTAAGATCTGAAAACTAAACACAAATCATTATTAGACATGACATCACAAATATATCTTACATTAAATGACTCATAACATGATGAAAGAATCCATTTTGATGAAATCTCGTCTTCCAACCCTTGGACATATCTATAGTCGTCTATTGCAGGAGGAAGCTCAAAAGGAAATAAACTACTTTGGACAATTTCCGATAGACTCTACATCTTTCAATGTAAACTCATCTTCCAACCTCAATTTCTCAGATCAAATTATCCCGACACTGAGATTAACTCTCTTCACTGCAACTATTGTAGGAAGCCTGGACATGTCATTGATAGATGTTACAAACTTCATGGATTTTCATCAGACTTCAAGTTTACCAAAAAATAAGACATTTGCAAATCAAGTTGAAGTTTCTGCTCCTGATAATCAAGACAACAATTCTATTTCTACTGATGCTTCTTCAAATAACTCTTTTCAGAACATTACTCCCGAGCTTTGTTCTCAACTCATGAATATGCTTAAACAAACACAAAAGTCTGAAACTACTCCTAGAAAAAAGACCTTAGACATCGGTTAAAAATCGATGTCTAAGTAAAAAATATATGATGTCTTCGCGACTAATGTTAAAGATATTTTCTCATAGACATCGGTTAAAAACCGATGTCTACGTAATATTACACATCATTTTTGGAAAATTTCTGATGTCTAATTCACATTCTTGTTATCTAATTGTGTAATGTCAAGTTCGAAAATGCAATATTAGGACGATTAGGCCTATTTAAAATTATAACACACAAGCAATATTTATAAATTAACATCTATTAAAAATAAAAAACCGATGTCTCAAACCTATTAGACATCGGTGAATTCTAAAGAACCGATGTTAATTTGAACAATAGACATCGATTGTTTTCTAAGTAACCGATGTCAATATGGATAATAGACATCGATTGTTTTCTAAATAACCGATGTTAATATGATAAATAGACATTGGGTGTTTAGTTTTAAATCGATGTTATTGCCATGTTTTTAAGTGCTAATATCCCTTTATTAACATCAAATATTTTATTTTTACTAATGTCTTTGTGATTTTTAGACATTACCTTTATATGTGTAAACTGATGTATATTTATGGTTTTTAACATCGGTTCTAATACCAATGTGATGTCTGTTTCTATTGTAATTAAATTGAGCATCTCTGTTTTTGCATGAACCAGAAAACTGCCATAACTAAAACATCTACTAACAATTTTTATCCAATCCAATTTTCCATCCAATCAACCAATAATTTTCATCCCATCAACAACCAAGATTCAACCAACAACAATTTTCATCCAATCAACAACCAAGATTCAACCAACAACCTAAAACATCTACTAGAAAATTCAAAAGATCTACATCAACCAACCAACAACAAACATAAGAGAAATTAGTTCTAACACATTGTCAAACCTGCATCTTAGCGAGGCAAGAAAATTTACAATCTACGTTTTGTCCTGAATGAAGTCGATAACATCACAGCGAACCTCGTCCAGCTCCTCTAGAGAGTAAGACTTGCGAGTCTTGGTCGCCCACTAAAAATTGAGTAGACCGAAAAGGGAAATTAGAAAAAAAATCATTTAAAATGCCACATTCAGTCATAAAAAAAATGAATGTACAGACCTCAGAAGTAAAAGATATTTCCTTTTCCTCAATAATTTCATTCATGTACCTCATGACCACATAACCACACTCAACCCCACCATGCTGTTTCGGGGATCCCTGTTAAGATAAAAATAAAAATCAGCTCGATTTACAAACTGATCAAATCATAACTACTGTCTACAAGATTCTTACTACAAAAATTATAATATAAATTACTTACTATGAGATTCTTGATTTTAGGAGCTTTGTTTCCCCTTCTGGTTTCAGAATTAACTTGTTTTATTGTCCTGCATATTATAATGACACAGTGTCAAGATTAATATTTCGAATACAAGAAATAAATTAAAACAACCTAAAAATTAAAAGGAATAATGTTACGTACTCTGATAAAGATTTTTCCAAATCATCAAAATGAGTTGGATGAGGCAAAGGATTGAGAATGTAAATGTCGTCATCCCATATTACGACCAAAATCCAGTGAAAACTGTATTATTATAAATTTACAGAAGTCAGATTTTTTTAAAATAGCCTAAAAACCTAAAAGAAAATTAAATTAATAGATCATAATATGCATTTGAAAATTCTTACTGATGATTATGTGGCAGGAAGAATATGTGATTTTGATTTTCCTCTTTCAACCGACTACCAATATTTCGTTGAAATTCAGCATTCAAATTAAAGTTGGCGCCAGGATTAAAAAATCCATACAGAACCCTCTTAATTGTACTATGCAAGTGCCTATAAATATGTGGGAGAAATTAAAATTATTAACAGACCTGTTGTGCGATAATTCAAACATATAACCAGGAAAATAAATTACTTACGACATATACGCAGATGTTGCAGCTTGTCCAATCATGTCAAACTCTAACAATGCTTTTAAATTCTCATGAAATATATATATATATATATATATATATTGTCTTCTCAACTCTAAACACATCAGAATCACATGGAATAGGGATTGATTCCCCGCTGTCTTTCATAAATATCGTAGTATATTTGTACAATACCTTGTATTGGCGTGGCACTTTCTTGCTGACCTTGATGTGATTAAACTCTTGCTGAATTTTTCGTACCTCACCCTTGTTCTTTGACTGCGACACATCTCTTTTCTTTTTCTACAAAAAAAATGAAAAGAATACAAATAGACATTTATTCACCTAATTAACGGGCCAACAACTCCGCCTTGGTAATTGCAGGCTTTCTCTCTTTCGGCAGATTAAAGAACATTTTTAGGGTGATAAAACCTTTAACTCCTCGAATCCTACCTAAATGCTCAGGAGTTCCGAGTGTCGTAGTCAACACATCATCAATTCCAGATGGTATGAATTCACCCTTCTCATTCTTTTCGAGTAATTCAACCTATCAATTAATTAAGAATAAACATTAGAACCAGATTAATGGACCATTTATCTAACTAATGTAGATATGAATAATCTACTGGACAAATACTAATTCTTAATCTTAGGGACATATTATGAATAATCAAAGAATAAACAGATTTCTCATTATAATTTGTTTTTCTCGATTAAAACCAGTTTTTTTTCATAATTATTACTTATAGTTCTGGCAAATACTGCTTCTTGATCTTCATCAATCTCCTTATCATCTAACTTTGACTTTCGAACCTTTTTCCAAAATATTGCCCGATCTGGTTTCTCCTCGGGCTTCAGTTTTCCTTTCTTTATATATTAAAGATAAGAAAAAAATTAAAAGATGTTTTAAAAAGTGATATTTTGACTGACATTATAGCTAGGTTCTTACTTCATCCTCTTGTAAACCAATGTAACCCTTCCTTGACAAACGATAATGATATTTTCGATTCCGCACTCTTTCACTCAGCAGGGTGCGTAGTTTCTGCATCATACAATGACTAATTATATCCAAGTAAATATACTAAATCCAAACAAGAAAAGGTGTCAAAGAAAATGCATCCATACCAGCCACTTATCACTTGTCCTCTACGCGATAAATCTCGTCCAAGCTTCTTGACCCACAAACCGATAATTTTATGGAGGCCTCTTCAGTTTCTTCTTTTTTTCAACATATGGCATCACATGTTTAATTGTTAAATCAGTTTTAAACTGTCTCCACTTCTCTCCTGCAGACTTAAGCACCGTAGCCTCACTTTCCGGAGCAACTTTAAATGTACCATATGGACAATAAAATACAAAAGTTTACATGGGTTAGATAATAGTACTAAAACAAGTTGTGTGTGTCAACTATAATTTAATACCTTAATATCAAGACATAATTTATCTTACAATTCCCGATCCACATTTGGCCAGCTTTCAATGTCGATAGGAATCATAGTCCTTGCCAGGTGCCCTATGTAGGACTGTAAGGTACACCTAGTATCTCCGACAGGAACTCCAAACTCATTGTATCTGATTTTAAATCTCTTGCCCTGGGCTTTCCTTACCAATACGTTTTTAAGAGAAAAAACACCTCGTGCAGCTCCCAACCTTTTTTTTGCAGAATTAGAATTAGTTGTCGTTTCTTGTTCAGATTATTGCTTTTCAGTTTGAGGTTCACTTGATGCTTGTCCATCCTGATCACAACGCTCTTTGACCTCTTGAACACTTGGTGCTTGTCCGGACTCTCTGACCTCCGGAACTATCTGTTTGGCATCTTTGGAACTGTCATTAATGTTTTTATATTTGCTTTTGTTGGTTCTCTAATCGACCAAGTAGGATCAACCGAATCTTTAATGTAAAAAACCTGGTTGACTTGGTCAACAGAGACGTATTTATCCTTCTTATGGCCTTGTCGATTGAAATCCACAAGTGTGAAGCCAAGATCGTCGATCTTTATGCATTTATCATTCTCTGCCCATTTATACAAAAAGAGCGGGGCTTTGAACTCATGGTAATCCAACTCCCGTACTTCCAAGATTATGCCATAAAAGGTCATATCACTCTCAATGGGGTTTAAATCCTTCGCACTAGACACCTGGACTTCCTTAGCAACCACATAAACTCCACTATTTTGAAAACCCGCGCATCATCTCGGTCCTTCGTAAAATATCAGACTCCATTGACTGAAAAACCTTGATAAGTCAAAACAGAAAATGATGGTTTTCCAGCGAGCCATCATATCACCTCTGAAACAGCATCAGAATTTTCCTTCATTTCACTACTTACCTATACAAAATATCATATAATTAAAAAAGCCGTCAATTGCAAACTACAATTAACAACCATTTACATAGACACTACACAAAGCCTACTTTTTTTCAAACCAATCGGCGGCAAATAGCTGATTGTGCTCTCCCATGAGCCAATGAACACTTTTTTTCTTCCCTCGGTAAATTTCATCCAAATACGCCTTGTGCATTCTGAAAATATGCATAAATATTAGAAATAACCCATAAAAATTACATCTTCAAATAAATAGGACAAATTAATAAAATAAACGTACACGATATAGGGATACACTTCATCATTATTTTGAAGGACATGCAGATGAGCCTCATCTCACTCTTTTTCTTCCACGACCTTTATTATCGCCGCAGATAATGGACCAGATTGCTTGCCTTTCTCAACTGGAATGTCGGCAGTTGTACAAGTCTGGCTCATAAATTCTATGCAGAATTCTACCGATTCTTCTTTAAGGTAGCTTTCTGCCATATAACCTTCAGGATAATATCGTTTTCATACGTAGCTCTTTAGCACTTTATTGAATCGTTCGAAGGCATACATCCATTTATAAAATACCGGTCCACATAAACACACTTCTAGGACCAAGTGGACAATAAGATGTAATATTACATCAAAAAATGATGAAGGGAATATTTTTTCTAGATCGCACAAGGTTATTACGACATCTGACTGTAATTTATCGAGTTTCGAGACATCGATAACTTTGCTGCATAAAGCATTAAAAAAGAAGCACAGTCGTATGATTGTGACACTCACATTTTTGGAAGAACGGATCGAATGGCAATAGGGAGGAGTTGTTGGAGAAGGATATGGTAGTCATGGGACTTAAGCCCGTATATCTTCAAATCAGACATGGATACATAATTTTTTATGTTTGATCAATGTCTAGAAGGAAGTTTCATAGACAAGAATGAGTTCAACACTTTCTTTTTTTCGGCCTTCGACAAAGTAAAAGGGGAAGGGGCAGATAGGTCTACTTTTCTCCTGCTTGAGGAGCTAAATCATTTCTAACACCCATATCAATCATATCACGACGTGCCGCCTCACTATCTTTTGACTTTCGCATATTTAGTAACGTCCCAAGCAGATTATCACACACATTTTTCTCGATGTGCATAACATTGAGACAGTGGCGAACATGATGATATTTCCAATATTCTAACTCAAAGAAAACATATTTTTTCTTCCATGGACATTCCACCTTCTTCAACTTCTTCACCTCTTTTCCAAAATAAAAATCAATCCATTCCTGACGCGCTAACACTTCTTCTCTGGAAAGGGGTTGACATGTGTTCCCCAACTCTTGTTGTCGTTATAGGCCGCCTTCTGCCTCCTATAAGGGCGATGCCTACGCAAATACCAGCAATGACCTTGGAAGCACATCTTCCTACTGTGACTTAAATATTTAGCCACAATATCGTCACCACAAATTGGACAACTCTTATAACCCTTATTGACACAGCTTGACAAGTTTCCATATGCTGGAAAATCATTTATAGCCCACAACAAAATTTCTTTTAGAGTGAAATGTGATTTACTATAGGCGTCATAAATGTTTGGTTCACCTTCTTCCCAAAGTTTTTTCAAATCATCAATATCCGCTTGACACTGAATGGGAGGGCTAAAGGCTAAATAATGAATCAATTGTCCAGTACCAGATCCATCGGTCAACGGTTGTAAATAAACATCGATGTTATTCCCCGACTCACGTGGACCAGGAACTAATACTAACAACATCATGAACTTCCTTTTCATGCATAACCACGGAGGAAGATTATACGTTAGCAACACTACTGGACAGCAAGTATATTGATTGATTAACCCATTAGTATGTGCATTTATACCATCCGCTGATAAAGCCAACCTAATGTTCCTAGGTTCACTACCAAAGGCAGACCACCGGTATTTGATATTCCTCCAAGAAGGAGAGTCGGCCGGATATCGCATCTTGTCATCATTTATTCGCTGATTTGCATGCCAAGTCATGAGTTCAGCAGTAGAGGGAGATTTAAATAACCGTTTAAATCTTGGAATTATAGGAAAATACCACATGACCTTGGATGGAACATTGACCCTAAGTTGGCCATTCTTCCGTACTTTCCAACTTGACAGCTTGCAATGAGGACACTGAGAAGCATCAGAATATATGCCCATGTACAGTATACAATCATTGGGACATGAATGAATTTTTATATACTCTAGGCCTAAATCGGATAAAGTTTTCTTCGCTTCATATGCGTTAGGAGGCAACACGTTATCTTTGGGAAGGATCGAGCCAACTGAAGAGAGCATCTCAGTAAAGGCAGTATCGCTAATACCAAACCTAGCTTTCCAGTTGTGCAATTTTAACATTAAATCTTACTTTGTGCACTCGCTGCCCTCAAACAACGGTTGTTCCGCATCAACAATAAACCTCTGAAAATCATATAAATCTTTATCATAATCACCCGAACTAAAAGCCGCTTCACAGACTTCAACAGTTCTGATGCAGCAAAGTGCTCTGTAGGTTGGTCCGAAGCAGGACGTGTACTACCTATAGATGACCTAGTACTCCTAGTAGATTTATCATCATGCTAAATCTAATCAACATACCCCAAACTAAAACCATGATCATAGATATGTCCCCTTATGATTTTGGTTGAGAATTTTTTAAAATTAACACATCGACCACATGGAGAAGGAATTCTTTTAGGATCTTTACAATTTTCTTCAGCGAAAATCAAGAATTCTTCAACGCTAATTTCAAATTCTAAAGAATCCCTATCTTTTGATATCCACGACTTATCCATAATTGAAAATGTATGACCAACAACCTAGCAACCTAATCACCTGATGGTCATTTCAACATCAAAGATTAGAGTAAGTAGCAAACATACTTATATATCATTTATATTCATTATATACTCATAATTCTACTATACTATATTTCTTGGTTAATAGTTTAAAATATTTATTAATTTTAATAGATATACTATATTTTATCCTCATATTATGCAGCTAAAATACATACTTCATACTAATAATTTGCGGTATATATTTATCACAAGTTATGCGTCGCTTAATTAATTCATACTAAATAAAACCAAGAAAGTCAACGTATAACAACTAGCATAATCAAGACAAGTGCACATATTCAAGCGTAAATTTATAACAAACATGCCCTTAAAAAAATGAAAGATTTCACACAAATGACAACTAGTATATTCATGGCATCTCATCTCTTAAAAGAGAACGATACACTAAATCTGATACATAAACAACAATCCAAAGCAAATATGACATTTCGGTTACTAGTGAATCCCTTCCTAAATAATGTATAAATAAAAGGGCAAAAAGCAAACAAATAAGAATTTTTAACCTCCATCTTGAAGTAAAATGTGCAGGCACTGTCAAATTCTGAGACTTGATGAGATAATCTGCAAACGGACAAAATCGGATTTAAAAACATACTATTACTTAAAACTTTAAACAGACAAAATCGGAAGATATCAACCAGAAAAGAAAAATACATGCAAATATAGAACACAAACCTAATTTATGTTAAAAAATGCAGATTTATGTAGATATATATACATGCATATTTAAGACAACTAAAGAAAAAATAGAAAATTAGATTATTAAACCTTATGAAGCTCAATGAATCTCAAAACCTGTTCAAAACAGGAATAAACCCATTACAAATTATGAACAAACCTAATTGAACAAATTTAACCTAATCGAACAAACAAACTTAAATGAACAAACATACCTGTTCAGAAATTAGGGTTTCTCGTAGATGGAGTTTGATTAATTGAAAGTGTTCTTCAATTTGGGGTTTAATTAAAATCCTATGTACTTACAATCAACTGATAGGGCGTAAGAGAGAGGGAGATGGAAGAGAGAGAGGGGGAGGGGGGAGAGAAGCAGAGAGATGGAAGAGAGAGAGAAAGAGAACCAGAGAGAGAGCAGACTGCAGAGTGAGCTGAGAGAGAGAGAGAGAGAGAGAGCAGAGTGAGAGTGAGAGAGAGAGAGAGACGGGAAAAGAATTTGGTCCTAATTAGGGGGTAAACGGGTTTTTTTGGTTAAGGGGGGAATATTTAGGAAATAAAGGAGGGAAAGTTTCCGCGTGTTTTTTTAAATTTTTTTAAGTTAACCACTGACAACGGCTGTAAACTCCAACCAATGTCTAAAAAACAAAGACATCGGTTATATAAAAAACCAATCTCTAACTAATGTTTCTTATTTTTGAAAAATAACTATAGAAAATGGTTAATTTGCTAGCCGATGTCTAATAAAAGAAGTAACATCGCTTAAAATTTAACTGATGTCTAAACTGTCTTTAACATCGGTCATTTGAGCAACCGATGTCCAAGGACCGATGTCGATTGACAGAATTCTAGTAGTGAACTCCTTCTTCTGCAAACTTTGCAGGTACATTCACGGTAACTTCTCATATTGCTTGCTTGTCTGATTCTCTTAAAATTGGTTGGATACTTGATAGTGGAGAAAGTAACCACATGTGTTACACTATTTTTCATCATTATCCACACCACCCACTCCACTTACCATATCTTTACCAAATGGTCATATTATAACTATTTCTGAGAAAGGTGAAGTACCTATTTCATAGGACATTGTAATACATGATGTCCCATATGTCCCACTCTTTAAATATAATCTCATTTTATATCTAAACTAACTCGGCAATTGAATGCATGATTAGTTTCACACCTGATGCTTTTTACCTGTAAGACTCTTCTCAGAAGAGGTCTCTAGTTCTTGGTAAGGTCTTCAAAGATCTCTTATTAATTTACTCAGTTGTTCCTTCTACTCAATCTACTGTTGATCATTCCAGCTTTATTGATAACCCTACCACTGATTCTGATGTCTCCACTATAGCTTCTACTGTAAGCTACCAATACTTGTAGAAATGCTTTATTTTGGCATTATAGACTAGGACATATTCCTATATATGAATTGAAGACCATGTCTTTATATAAAGTTGATGCAACTTGTGATTCTGTACTTTCTTCTTGTGACATTTGTGCAAAATCAAGACAACATAGACTACCTTTTTCATACAGTACTATTCATTCAACTTCTAAGTTTCAACTTATACATATTGAGTTATGGGGATCATATTATGTCCCTACTTATAACAAGTATAAATATTTTATTACTAATGTTAATGATTTTACCAGGAGTGCATGGATTCATTTGCTCGGCAATAAGAGTAATGCTTTCGAATTCATAAAATTTTTTGTTGACAAGGTCAAAACTCAGTTTAATTGTACTGTTGAAAGCATCAGAACAGGCAATGCTTTAGAGCCGAGCTCTTCTTCTTCTACCACTTCCTAATTTTTGTCTCAAGGCATTTCACATCAAACATCATGTTCATACACACCCCAACAAAATGGGGTGGTAGAAAAGAAACACAAACAATCTTAGAAACCTCTAGAGCTTTACTTTTTGCTTCTAATCTACCACTTATGTATTGGGGAGATTTTGTTCTCACAGCCACCTATCTAATCAATAAGTTTTCATCCAAACTTCTTCAAAATAAAATCCCTTATGAACTTCTCTTTGGTGTTCTCCCTACTTACCAGCACATTAGACCTTTTGATTGTTTGTGCTTTATGTCAACACCAAAGCCATATAGGGACAAGTTTTCTCCTAGAGCCTCTTTCTATATTTCCCTTCGATACCCTTTTGGCAAGAAAGCATACAAAGTTCTTAATCTTGATACTTCACAAACTCAATTTTCCAGAGATGTCCAATTTCATGAGAGTACTTTCCCCTTTATTAAACATCAGTCACCTCATTTTTTTTCAAAATGTTGTTCCTGATACAGAATATACACAACCTTCATATTCCTCATATACACCTACCGAGTCACACCTTGACTCTACACACTTTACAGATTTAGTTCCTGCTGAAAATAACAACACTTCACATTTCAAAAAATTTGATAATACTAATACCATTCCCTCAGATAGCAACCATATGCCCGCTGTTATTTCTCAAAGACATTATACTAGAATATCCAAATTGCCTCCATATTTCCAATATTGTATCCACCCTTATACTTCCACTTGTAACTTTGCCACTTGTAATCACACTGTCATATCATTTTGTGTTCAAATTTCTCACACACCACTTATTCAATCTATCAGTTGTGCTGCTCAAAACTTTATTCCAAATCCCACTCTTCCACATGTTGAATCTTCAAGCTATGATGAAGCTTCTAAATACCCACAATTGCAACTTACCATTGCCAATGAGTTTTGTGTACTAGAAGCTAACAACATCTGGGAATTGGTTCCTCTTTCAAAAGGGAAGAAGGCTATCAGTTGTAAGTGGGTTTTCAAGGTTCAACACCATGTTCCTCATCTTGTTTACAAATTGCTCAAGTCACTTTATGGACTCAAACAAACTTCTAGAAACTGGTTCGAAAAGCTTACTACAGCTTTACTCTCACGAGGCTATACTGCTTCCAAAAATGACTACTATCTCATGTACAAAAAAACTGATACTTCAGTGTTTTATATGGCTATTTACATCGATGATATCCTTATTATTGGAAAATGATGACACCAAAATTACACACGCCAAACAGTTTCTCGACTCTACATTAAAAATCGAAGACCTTGGGGTACCATATTACTTTCTCGGACTCGAATTTTAATCTATTACAACTGGTGTGGTTTTGTCTCAACATAAATTTACAGGAATTTATTTGTCAAGATCTCAGTCCAGTGGTTTGTTCACTCAATCTTACAATCAAATTACATCCACATATTGGTAATTTACATACAGATATAGAATACTTGTGGAGAAGTTAATATTTTTACCAAATACTCGTCAAGATTTGGCTTTTGCTGTTCAGCACTTGAGTCAGTTCATGACCTGTCCTCGTTAACAGCTAGCATATGCAAATCAGCCGAGATCAGTCCAATCCCCATAATCATGGATTGTAATTGCATTAGGACTTGTACATATATTCTTTATAATTATGTAATATTCTATTTGATACAAGATCCACAATCAGTGGAGTGCTTCAAGGAACATACCCTTGGCTCTGTGTATATAAAGACATGTACAAATATCAGTGAAGTAAGAAAGGTTTAACATCATTATGGTATCAGAGCCATACGCTTAAACGCATCTATTGATCCTTTCTTTCTTTCTTTTTTCTCCTCAAACCACAATCTGTCAACCCAATTGTCATTCCAAACATGACTCGTTCTATTGAAATCACTCCTGCAACAACTGTGATTCAGGTCAATGCTCCCACTCACATGCCCACAAAGTTAACCACCACCAATTTTAATGTATGGCGTACACAAGTCAGGTCAGCCCTCATAGGTCTAGGAATTATTGAGTATATCGAGAAATCAATCAAAATTCCAGCCCAATTTCTAGATGGTAAGCCAAATCCTCTTTACACCACATGGAACCGTCAAGATCAGATTATCCTCAACGCTATGCTAGGAAGCTGTCATGAAACAATTCAACCTCTCATATCCACTGCTGCAACTGCTGATGAGATGTGGGAAAGATTGGTTACACTTTATGCCAATAATTCTCGGTCCAGAATTATATCACTCAAAAGTCATCTTATACACAACACGTGTGGATCCCGCCCAGTTGAAGAATACCTCCAAGATATTAAGGCCACTGTTGATGAATTATCCCTTGTTGGTCAGTCAATATCCGATGATGACCTTGTCCTTCACACACTAGCAGGTCTGGGAGATGACTATAAGGAACTTGCTGCTGCAATTAAGGTACGAGAGTCACCTATGTCTTTCGCGGAAATCCATGAAAAAATTATTGATCATGAAAGAAGCTTGAAGAAAACTACAACAGAACCTACGATCGTTACAGCTAACTATGTCCAACGCAATGAAAATGGTCGATCATCATACAGCCATAATGCAAAAGGTCGGCAATTTTACAAGCCCAACAATTATGGTCAACGCAATAATTTTCAAGGTAATGCTCATTTTCAAAATAACTCTAATGCATGCACAAACTGGACATCTCGGCCACAATCAGGTCCAAAATCATCAACCTACTGCTCTTTTTGTGATTTGTATACACACGGCACTAAAGAATGCAGAAAGCTATCTCGCTTCCTCAAGGAAAATGATATCGCAGTGATTAATCCGGTTGCACATGCCACTCGTGTCACACCACAAGCATCACAACAATGGCTTTTTGATACAGGAGCGTCACACCACGTGACTCCTGATATGGGTAATCTCCATCAATATTCTGACTATGGTGGACCAGATGAAGTTCATGTTGGTAATGGTTCAGGTTTGCCGATAACTCATACTGGCACATCTATATTAAATTCTGGCACCTGTTCTTTTGATCTAAAAAATGTTCTCTGTGTTCCAACCATCAATAAGAACTTGATCTCTGTTTCTAAGTTTTGTGCCACTAATAAGGTTTCTGTTGAATTTTTTCCCTTACAGTTCTTGGTAAAGGATCTCAGCACAGGGGCGACTCTTATGTGAGGGGAGAACCAAAATGATGTTTATTATGCCACATCTACAAATTCACCAACTTTAAATATCACCTTAAAGTCTCAGATTGAGGAGTGGCATCATCGTTTAGGCCATCCCTCATTTTCAATTCTTCGTTCCTTTTTGCTTGACAATAAACTCATGTCTAGTGTTCCTGTTGATTACAAATTACATTGTAATGCATGCGCTTGTAATAAAAGTCATAAACTTCCATTTGGAACTTCTTCTCTTACAAGTACTCAGCCTTTGCAATTAATCTACACAGATGTTTGGGGACCAACTATATCTTCTGTTGATGGTTTCAAATATTATATCATCTTTGTTGACCATTATACCAAATATATATGGTTATATCCCATTAAACAGAAATCTGATGTCAAGTCCATATTTCAACAATTTAAGTTGATAGTGGAAAAATTCTTTCAATTACCGATTATTTCCTTATACAGTGATAATGGTGGTGAGTATCAGGTACTTACTCCCATCTTAAGCTCATTTGGCATCTCTCACTTTACCACACCACCGCATACACCAGAACATAATGGTCAGGCTGAACGAAGACATCGTCATGTTGTTGAAACGGGTCTTACTCTACTTCATCATGCTTCAATGCCATTGACTTTTTGGTCTCATGCATTTCAAACTGCAGTTTATCTGATTAACCGAATGCCTTCCAAAATATTAAACTTCAAGACATCATATGAACTACTATTTCATAACATGCCATCATTTCACAGGTTAAAAATATTTGGTTGCTTGTGCTATCCTTGGTTGAAACCATACAATCAATCAAAAATTCAACCCAAATCTAGACCCTGTATTTTTCTAGGTTATTCATCATCGAAATCTGCCTATAAATGTCTTGATGCATCTTCTAACCGATTGTTTCATTCTAGGCATGTCAAGTTTGTTGAACATATTCTTCCTTTGGCAGGTACATCGAATGGTTCTCTCCCAGCTACAGAGTTGATTCTAACTGATTTTTCTTTCAGGAACAAACACAACGCACATCACACTCAAACACCTAACCTTCCACTTCACCCCACCTTACATATACAAGAACCTGCCCAGACTATTACACCACCATATGCCACCCAAAATGACCAACCAACCCCAGACACAGTTACCCATAATGAACCATCATCAACGACAAGTTCACCTCCATCCTCATCGTCACAGTCTTCATCTTCTGAAAACTCACCTACTTACACATCAACACCTGATTCCACTAATGAACTTGACAACCGTGTCACTCATGTGCGAAAGCCTAATCCCAAGTACTTTAATCCAAATTTTGTCAACAACACGGTTATCAAACATGGCCAATCATTTATCCCATCAAAACATCCTACACCAACCTCTTTGGAACCCACCTGTGTTAGTCAAGCAATGCAAGATAGTAACTGGAGAGATGCTTGAACACAAAATTTAATGCACTATTACAAAATGGTACATGGGATCTCATTCCGAATGATGGAAGAAAAAATTTGGTCGGATGTAAATGGGTGTTCCGAATTAAACGAAAACCAGATGGCACCATTGAGAGGTATAAAGCTCGACTCGTGGCCAAAGGTTTTCATCAACGGCCAGGAATTGATTTCACAGAAACATTCAGTCCGGTTGTGAAACCAACAACAATCAGAATTGTGCTTTCTCTTGCTCTTTCCAAAGGTTGGTCATTTCAACAATTAGATGTGAACAATGCTTTCTTACAAGGGACCCTCAATGATGAAGTCTATATGATACAACCCCCAGGATTCATTCATAAATCTTTTCCAAATCACATCTGCAAGCTTAAGAAGCCGATATATGGCCTGAGACAAGCTCCTCGAGATTGGTACAAGGAATTAAGTTCGTTCTTGTTGGCAAATAAGTTCAATAACTCCATCTCCGATGCCTCATTATTCATCTACAATCGAGACAATGTTACTACATATATTCTCGTATATGTTGATGATATTGTGATTACGGGCAATAATAACAACTTTTTAGCAGATTTATTTCATAGGTTCTCTGCTCGTTTCTCTCTCAAGGACCTTGGATCTCTAAATTATTTTCTAGGGGTGGAAGTAATTCATTTGTCACATGGCTGTTTTTTGTCCCAACAAAAATATATCCGGGATCTTCTACAACGATTCAAACTCGATGGCGCCAAAGAAGTTGCTACTCCCATATCCCCGTCTTCATCACTACAATTGAATGATGGTAGTGCAGATTCCGATCCTACACTTTTCCGTCAGTTGGTAGGTGCTCTTCAATACTTATCAATCACGAGGCCGGATGTCGCCTTTGCTGTCAATAAGTTGTCTCAGTTCATGCATAAACCATCACAGTTACATTGGCAAGCTTTAAAAAGGGTGGTTCGTTATCTTAAAGGCACTCTATTCCATGGATTACTACTCAATAGAAATGTGCCTTTAACATTGACCGGATTTAGCGATGCAGATTGGGGTGGTAATAAAGATGATTTATCTTCAACTACTGCTTATGTGATTTATTTGGGTTCCAACCTTGTCTCTTGGAAATCATCTAAACAACGTACAGTTGCTCGCTCATCTACGGAGGCTGAGTATCGTGCTCTTGCTCATGCTTCTGCTGAAATTCAGTGGATTCAAAATTTACTTCACGAACTTGGCGTCTCTTTTCCACAGCCTCCTACTATCCACTGTGACAATATTGGTGCCACTTACCTTAGTGCTAATCCCGTTTTCCATTCGAGGATGAAACACCTTGCCTTGGATTATCATTTTGTTCGGCAACAGGTACAAGCCGGCAAACTCAAGGTCTGCTACATATCCACAAAAGACCAGCTCGCTGATGCCATGACTAAACCTCTCTCTTCGCAACAATTTTTGTTCCTACGGCACAAGATTGGAGTCTCCGACGGATCCTCCATCTTGCGGGGGCGTAACAGCTAGCATATGCAAATCAGCCGAGATCAGTCCAATCCCCATAATCATGGATTGTAATTGCATTAGGACTTGTACATATATTCTTTATAATTATGTAATATTCTGTTTGATACAAGATCCACAATCAGTGGAGTGCTTCAAGGAACATACCCTTGGCTCTGTGTATATAAAGACATGTACAAATATCAGTGAAGTAAGAAAGGTTTAACATCATTACTCGTGTTCCTCATTGGATTGATTCTATTCATATTCTTCGAAACCTCAAGAACAATTTTTCATAAGGATTATTTTTCATTTCCTCAGCTTCATTTGCTCTTATAGCTTACTGCGATATTGATTGGGCTGCTTGTCCCCACACCCGAAAATCAGCCAGTGGATATGCTATTCTCCTTGGAGATCTTTAATCTTATGGAAATCCAAAAAGCAGCACATTGTTACACTCTCCACTTCTGAAGCAGAATATCACTCTATGCAATGTGTTACTGCAGAATTGGTTTGGGTCTCTCGCCTTCTTCATGAACTTGAAGTATTCGACATTTTTCCTGTACCTCTTAAATGTGTTACCAAGCTGCAATCTACATCGCTAAGAATTCTGTATTTCATGAACGTATGAAGCATATTGACCTCGATTGTCATTTCGTTAATACTAAACTACTTTCAAGATTGAATTTATTATCCTATGTTCTAACAAACACCAACTGGTTATTGTTTTTACTAAACCCCTTACTTGATTTCAACACAATGACATTCTTAGCAAGTTGGTCATCCCCTTCCAACTTAAGGTGGAGGGGCTCATTTACAACTGGCTCATAAAGTTGGCTCCAGTTAATTAGTCATTGTGTTAGTTTTCCAGTTAATTTACTTGACTACTTTGTATTTAAAAATGTTCATTCTGTATAGCTTTCAATTAATAAAAATACAACTTAATTTCACAATTCTTTTCTCTCTTCTTCCGCATTGCTCACAATACAAAATTTACAGTTGGAAAGGGGGATTGTGACTGTGAGTTTAAATCGTTATTTAATAACAGGGAGTAATCAATTTTAATTTGACTAATTTTGAGTTAATTGAAATAACATCAATTAAATTATGTTTTTAAATAACCACTATATTCAAAATTATTTTAGTTATAGAAAATTTTGATTTTAATTTAACGTATTATAATTAAAACATACTATTTTATATTTTTAAATATTAGATGATTAGATGTTGAATTATCGTGAAAATTTATCTGGCATTTGGACTCGGACTTTTTTTTTGACATTTGGCAGGATGTAGAGGCAACTTGGTATTGGAGGTCAACACTTAAGAACAAGTCTATGAAATTTCTTATAAATATACTATAACATAAATTAGTGATTTAAAATGATGTTTTTTATATCAACTACAATATCTGCATTACATTTTTGTGCCTTATTGTTAAAATAATAATATATTTGAATTATAATTAAAATAAAATAAAATAATGGATGGAGAGAGATGTGTAAAAAGGAAGAAAAATAATATTTTTTTTATCGAAAATATGAAATATGATATATTTGCATAACAAACGAGGCATCTGATGTATATACTAATATTTTAGGGTACAACCGTACAACTAGAATTTCGGAGCACTTATGTTTATAAGGATGCCTCAAATTTTGACTTAAAAAGAATATTTTAGAAAACTTTTGAACTTATTTTAATCACAACTTGATATTTTCTTAATTTTCATATTTGACCAAATCAGTAGTAAAAAAAAGTCAATTTTGATAGTGAATGCAAAACTAAACTGTGAATTAGATATTATTTTTTTATTAACGATTATCCAAATTTTACGGTTATATGTGATATATGGATCAGTTACAGATATTGCGGGTTATGCTTGATCATTGCGGTCACGCGGATCGAAAGTATAGCCCTAATTTTTCTATGGATATCTGAATTGTTATTAAATAATATATAATTATGAAAAAAATCAAAAAAGAAAATAAAATATGGAATTAAAATATGGAATTAAAAATCTGTCAGCTTACTTTTTCCCTGGAAATAAAATTGTCATTGTAGTTGAATAGACAAGAAAGCTTGGACAGCAACCAAAGAGACCAGAACCGGATAGCCCTGACATTCTAGTCATTGTGGATTACTCAGTCAGCCCTGGCATTACTAGTCATTGTGGAATACTCGATCAATGAAGCCCCTGCATTCTAATTATACATACCCAGGGGGTCCATGAATCAAACTCGGGGGACAAGGTCTATATGTTGTGAATATATCTATATATCTATAAATTCTCGGGAGGACTTTCATATATTTTAAAAAAAATAGGGACTTTTACCCGCGCTACGCAAACTTGTTATCCGACAATTTTTTAAACGTCAACTGTTATATAAATGAAACTAATTGGTATATCTTATTCTAAGATGGTGAACTCTTAACTATATTAATGAACATATAAAAAATATTAAACATGGAACAAAAAACATAAATCGTCCATTTCAAATAAAACTACATGAACCTATTGATGGATTAAAAATCTGAAATCAATGTGAGGATTAATCGGCATTTTAAAAGAAAACTACAAGAACCTAATATTGATGGTCAATTTGAGGATTAATAAAGTGCTACTATAATATGAAGTGTAGCAATCAAAATATATAAAATGAAGGATTAACTATCATGAATTATTGCTTAAAGAAATGGTCGGTATAATCAAATAGAGGCCGCTTCAACAGCGAACGCTCAAGAAAGCTGAGTCAGTACCAATATCAGTCTCAGACTCAGACTTCCATGATTTTGATAAGGATATATCAGAAGAGTGCATTCAACCAAAGCATGTATGAGAATTGTATGATGAAGAAGATGGCATGCCTCAATTGTAATGTTTGATCCAAAAAGTGATATCGATGCAACCATTCAAGGTCTATTTTAGCAACTTGAGCTCCAAAACTGATTAAGATTTTGGACTAAAGAATAGGCTGGATTCAGGGTTTACTAAATTTTGTGGACATTTCAGAGTAATGAACACATACATTCTTGATCAAGTTAATATTTTTTCTCATCATTTGAGACTAAAGAAGGCTGGCAGTGGGGGATATGTTAGGATTTATCAAAAAAAGGGAGACCTATGGGCAGTATATTGGAACTTGTAAACAAAATTGGACAACACAACTCCGGAGGAGGTAAGACATAAGTATGATTGTATGACATGGTGGAAGTTCTTGATGATTACTCTGAGCAGCTTGGAATCAATTTTTTGTGGAACATGAGGCCTAAGATTAATAACTATATACTAAATGAATGGTTATTATAAAGCCTATCATCCAAAGTTATATAAGGAGAATTGAACATTGTCATGATTACAATTTTACAAACTATACATTGTACTAAAATATGTAGTTAGTCTTGAAAATATTCTACATGTGCAGATTTAAGAAAGATTGGGACGATATTAAATTGTTTACGTTATGAATTCTCATCATATGGTGCTACTAAGAAAGAATAAGGTGCTAATATTGGTATACTTGTTTGTTAACTACTTCTCTTATCGGATATAATTAATAATAAAATATGTAAATTGAAATGCAATAAGTCAGTTGTACAATGCTCCTACAATAGGCCTTGAAAATTCACAATAGTAGTTCAAAATGACAAAAAACCATAACATGTCCTTGCATTGTACTTTAAAATACATGCAATGTAGGAGAATATTTAAGAAACTTAATCAGTGAAACTACTTAGGAGAATCTTGTACAGGATGACTTAAGTAGCACAATGCTCACACTTAGTGTTCCACAGATGAGACATATTCAAACTTTTGTTGTATACTTCACCATCAACATGAAAGTCAGGCTCAACAGTCCTATTGCAGAGGGATAGCCATAATTGTTCTCCATAAGGATGACCATCTAGCTGGTACATTGGGTCTAAATTTTGTGCATTTGGGCAAAACTTATATACAGGCAAAAGATAGTCTATGTCTGTAATGTAAGCAAACATCTCTTCAAACAACCTAAAAATTTCTATCAGCTTCGACCTCATGTCAGTTCTATTGAGCAATTCAAACATCTCCTGGTATGTCTGACTTTTTTCAAGGCCTCTAAATATAGCTTTAAAGAAAACATAGCCGAACAAAGATGGGAAATGATTACCTGATATATGAGCCAACACTACGAGAAGGTGATCAACATTTTGCCTCAGAAATAGATTCTGAACTGAGTTATAGAAGATTGCTTGATCAACATTGTTACAAACTGCAAAAGCTATGAAACCATGAAAACGACCACGTGTAACCTCGAATGGATTCTGATGAAACTGATACAGTGCCTCCCAATCCATCTTGTCCAACACTTCTTTGATTCTCAAAGAGGTTTGCCTATTTAGCCAAGCCATTAACAGTGTTGCAAAACTATTGAAATCATCTGCCTGGATAATAATGTAAGAAAAGATCAAACTGATAATGCCCGACTGAAGATTTTCCATTGTTTTGGTTACTACTCTTCTCAGAAATGAGAGTTGTATGAAATTATTAATATGATAGAGTAAGAACAATGTGAAGAGGTATGTAGCTGAGATAATGAAAAGGTTGTGTTAATAGTTATAATTATAGTTAATGAATTTATCATCAAATTGAATTCATGCATGTGTAATAGACTCTTTATCTTCTATATTTATGTTTTTAAGTAAAAAAACCTATATTTAGATTTTCTAGTTGATGATGTAAGAATGCTCATTATACTTAGTGTGTAATACGTGCCATAATAATTACACTTTAATACATTAGTCTATTACAAGAGACTATTTTTCTTGGGAGATACAATATATAAAATGCTTTAGCTCTAATGTACCTACATGATATGATGTGTTTAATAATACATGTTTATTTAATTATACAAAAAGTTAAATCTCAATATTAATTTAATTTATAACTTTAAAAAAATGGTTTATTTATATCTAATTTTGGTCAATATAAAATTAAGTAATATTGATTTAATATAATATATGTCAACAAAAAATACTTTAGGAACAAATATAAAATCTATCAAACAAAGATAACATTTTAATATTAGTAACAAATTATCCCTTTAATATCATTCTAAGCAAAAATATAAACAAACTAATAATGTTAACTGACCTTCTATATTTAAAAAATTTATCAATATTTTATATTACAATTAAATTACATTTGATCGAAAATGAGAATAGTTTATCCATGGTGAATTTAATTAGAATATAGTAAAGGCCAAACAATATTTAAAGGAAATTAATGCATTAAAAACTTAAATTTTGTACCATCCTTACTTTATACATTAACAGTTTATTTATTTTTCCAAAATTATAACTTTAAATCTAAATATAAATTCATATATGTAATTTAGAAGTAATCCAGGTGAAATTTCATATAAAATAATAACATACGTTTATAAATAAACATTATATTTTTAAGTAAAATTTAGAAATATATTTTAATTTTAAAAAATTATAAATATAATACTTTGATATTGAATTTATATCAAAGCTGAAAAATGTATATGGAATTTATACCAATAAGCCTTGCGAATTGTACAAAATTGTTGTTTTTAGAACTTTCTCAAAATAAGTTCAGGACCTTATTTCTAAACAACTGTTTAGTCTCTCAACTTTATTAATTACTTTAAATCTTTCTCACAATTCTTTTCATGGACCTCTTCCATTTGATGTTGGCAACCTCAAGCACTTAGGGTCCTTGGATTTATCTAGCAATCTCTTATCTGGAAAAATTTCAACTAGTATTGGTACCTGCTCTAGCCTTGAAATGTTAATATGTGAAATCTGAGTATGTAAAACTATGCACTAACACTGTATGAAAATCAGCTATGGAAGAATATCATCTTCTTTGTATAGACTCCAAAATGTATTTACAATATCAGAGAAATAAAAGAGAGAGTTCGGAGAGAGAGAGAGAGCTAAGAAAGAAATGAAAATGGAAAATTACGGGTGGTTATAACAAACTCTCAGCCTCTACTTATATACATTCTATCCTCTAAACTAACAGCTCATACTTTCTATATATAGCTAAGTTGTGCTAACTGGATTACTAAAAATAGAATATACAGCAGCTGTACTGGATGTAGAAGTGCTTGGTGAATTTACTCAATATGAAAATCTGTTCCTTCAAAACAATTTGTTTCAGGGACTAATACCATCATCTATAAGTTCATTGAAAGGTATCATAAACATTGATTTTTCTCAGAACAATTTGTCTGGACAAATTCCAAGATTTTTTGAGCAATTATCAATAAAGTACCTAAATTTATCCTTTAACAATCTAGAGGGTGAGGTACCCAGGACCGGAGTTTTTCAAATATAAGTGGAGTATCAGTTGTTGGAAACAGTAACCTTTGTGGGGGTATGTTTGAGCTTCATCTACCGAAATGCACCATTGAAGGATCAAGAAAACAACAAAGAAAATCCCGTGTTCTTATAATTTTGTTCTCTGTTATGGGAATACTTGTCTGTGCAACCATAATATTGTGGTTTTTGTTCAGGCATAAGAAATCAGAAAAGTGAAGTCACTCGGCCCAGTGGCAAATAAACCATACTTAAGATTATCCTACGCGGATATCCACACAGTAACAGATGGATTTTCTTTGGAGAATGTGGTCGGACAAGGTAGATGTAAAGGTTTTCTTTGTTTTTTCAAGCTCTTCATTTGTTTTTTCAAGCTCATTCTTTGTCTGTCATTCTTGGTCCATAATTTCAGCTTTGGACTTCGTGTTCCTTTTCTGTTTTGTAATGTTGAAGTATTTTGATGAACTTCTGAAGCTTCCAACTCCCCTAACCCTACCATCATGCTACGAAGTTTGCAAATACTTAGCACATCGTTCATTCCACTAGGAACAAATTCACCCTTCTGGTTTTTCCGAGTAAATCATCCTGTTAAAACACATAACTCAAATTAAGTACTTGTCTTCGACTTGAGATAATAAAGATAAGAAAAATGCTTACAATTTTTTGATATATCTCAGCGAGTCCTTTATCGACCTTTTTATCATCCGTCATACGACCAATTTTCCATAAAATGGCCAGATCAGGATCTTCCTCAGGATCCATCCGTCCCGCCGCCTCCTGCAAAAAAAAAATTAAAACAAGAAATTTTCATAGGGTACTTAAGAAATGTAGAAGGTTCAAAATATTTAGTTTATTTTTCTAGTCATACTTCTTCCTCTTGCACACCAACATAGCCATTCCTTGACATCCTCTGGGGATATTCCCGTTCACTGACTCTCTTACTTTGATCTTTATTGACCGTCTACATGCAAATAATATTTAATACATCTTTCGAATTATACTTAATAAAAATATGTCTTATAATGCATACCTTCCATTCATCATTGGTCCTCGTTGTAACAAATATTTTTCAGGCCTCCTTACCAACATAAGCATACTTTCTCGGGGGCTTTATTAACTTTTTCTTTTGTACAATAAATGGCATCACATACTTACATATTAACTCTGACTTAAGCTGTCTCCACTTTGCACCCGCTGACATCAAAATGAAATTCTCACTTTCCGGAGCTACTTTGAACGTACCATGAAGGAAAACAGAGGAATATCAATTATTGTTCATAACAAAGGAATAACCGAGGAATAATAATTAAATGGTCAGCCATTTAAATTTGATTGTACCTGAATATCAGTCCATATTTTTTATTTTAAATCAACATCCACTTTTGGCCACGTTGGTATATCGATTGGTACCATAGTCCCCGCTAGCATGCCAATCTATGATTGCTAGGTTGGTCTAGTATCTCCAATAGGAATACCACTGTGATTGTATCGAATTTTAAACTTTTTTCCTTGCGCTTTCTTCATCACAACTTTGTGCATAGCACAAACACCTCGTACTGATCTTTTTTTTACAGATTTGTACAAGTAACTGTGCCTAAGTTTGACTTCGCGGCTTCTTTAGTGTTTTTTGAATTTTCAGCATGAAATTTCAAAGCTTTCACCTCCACTTGCTTCTCATCTTCACCATTGTCCTCACTCTTTTGACCCTTTTCTGAGTATAATTTAGATTTGTGTTGCTTCTTTGACATTAAATGGTCAAAGTCCTGCAAATATATATAAGTAAATTCACTTTTAAATTCATACTAAATTTATGTAGTTAATAATTAAAATTCACGGTAAATTCGTGCAGTTAAAAAATGGCTAGTAAATTAAAATATAAATGCATAATCAAGATTCACAATAAATTCACTTTTATATATTGCTGATAAAAAATCACAGTAAATGTAAACCTGTTTTTTTATTTTCACTATTTTTTATGGGGGTCTGCACCATTTGCCTGGCTATTTTGGCCCTTTACCGAGTGTTTACTATATTTGTGCTGCTTCTTTGCCATTAGTTTTTCAAATTCCTATAATATATATATAAGTACAACTTTAGCATTGGCAATATATATAAGAATGTATAAGTGCGTAACTGAAATTCACATTAAATGGGAAAAAAAGAATGAAAGTGCATAATTAAATTCACAGTAAAATGTGCAGATAAAAGAATGTATAAGTGCAACATTATGTAAGTGCATAATTAAATTTACAGGAAAATATTATAGATAAAAGAATGAAAAAAGAACCGGGAAGCACGCATCCTTAAAATTAAACATAATGTCTTGGAAGTTATTAAAACTAATAACAAAATTCAATTTTAAATTACAAACTAGAAATGGAGTGGGACAAAACACGATATAATGTTACATAGAACGAATCACTTTTTAATCCAAATTCCCTCGACATTCGTTCTTTGATTTCCAAGACTAGGATCATCATCTCCATCAGGGGTAACATCAACTGTAGGGATTTTGGAGCAGAATGAAGGATTTTCCATTACCGTGTCTCCTAAATCATCGTCGTTATAAATCTCATGGCAGTCTCGAGACGTGGAACTTAATGCAACTGACCAGGTAGGATCAACCGGATCTTGAACGTAGAAAACTTGTTTGACTTGTTCAACGGAGACATATTTATCATTCTTGTGGCCCGGTCGACTAAGATCAACAAGTGTGAAGTCAACATCATCGAGCTTTCACCCCTATCACTGTCTGCCCATTTACACAAGAACAATGGGAGCTTTGAATGCATGGTAATCCAACTCCCAAATTTCTTCAATTATGCCATATAATGTCATCTCCGACTTGTCGGGATTTAAATCCTTCGAACTTGAAACTTAGACAGCCCTAGCAGGTAAAGAAACGCCACTATTTTGTCAACCCTTACGTCATCTCTGTCCTGTGTGAAGTATCGAACTCCTTCAACTAGAAAACCTTCATAGGTTAAAACAAAGAATGAAGGTTTGCCTTCCATCCATCTTATTGTCTCTGAAACCTCTTCTTCATCCTCGATCATTTTACTAACCTTTTTTCCAAACCAATCAGAAAAAAGCCTATCGTGTTCACCAATCAACCACTGAACAATCTTTTTTTCCTCAATATATTCCTTCAAGATATTCCTTATACATCCTTCCAAAATGAATATATAATATATTATTAACTATGAAAAAAGCTTGCGTAAAACAATAAATAGGAAAAATAATGTAGCTTACATAATATACGGATACACTTCATCATTGTTTTGTAGAACATGTAGATGAGCCTCATCGCGTTCTTTTTCTTCCACTGACTTCATTGTTGCAGAGGATAATGAACCAGTGAGCTTGTCCTCCTTTGGAAAACTAGCAGTTCTACAACTCTGCCGAATAAACTGCGTGCAAAATTCCGCAGATTCTTCTCCTAAATAACTCTCGGCTATACAACCTTCTGGATAACAATGGTTCGAACATAACTTTTATAATTTATTGAAGCGTTCAAATGGATAGATCCATCAATAAAAAATAGGTCCACACAAGAGCAATTCACTAACCAAGTGGACTATGAGATGTATCATTACATCAAAAAATGAGGGAGGAAATATCTTTTCCAGCTCACACAAGGTCAACACTATATTGGATTGCATTTTATCCAACTTTGATACATCGACAACTTTGTTGCACAAAGAATTGAAAAAGAAAAACAATCTAATTATCCTAACCCTCACATGTTTTGGAAGAATAGAACGAATTGAAACCGGAAGAAGCTGTTGAAGAAATATATGACAGTCATAGGACTTGAGCCCAAATAACTTCATATCTGGTAAATATACATAATTTTTGATGTTCGATGAATGTCCATATGGAAGTTTCATCGACGCAAGGGATGATAACATTTTTCTTTTTTCATCCTTCGAAAGAGTGTAAGCTACAGGGGGCAAGTAAGTTCTTTTTCCTACTTTTTGTGGAGCTAAATCTGTCCTAACACCCATTACAATCATGTCATTCTGGGATGCTTCATTATCTTTGGACTTATATTTTATATTTAGTAAGGCCCCGATCAGATTATCACACACGTTTTTCTCAACATGCATTATATTGAGACAATGATGAACATGATGATATTTCTAATATTCCAACTCAAAAAAATATTGACTTTTTCTTTCAAGGACAGTCCACCTTCTTTGACTTCTTATTTGCTTCATTTCCAAAAGAAAAAATAATTCGCTCATGTTGCCTTAACACCTCTTCTCTAGAAAGGGGCTGACTTGCCTCTCCTAATTCTTGTTCGCCATTAAAAGCTTCCTTTTTCTTCCTATAAGGGTGATGTCGAGGCAAATATCGACGATGACCTTGAAAGCACATTTTTCTTGAATGAGGTAAATATTTCACCACCGTATTCTCACCACATAGTGGATGAGCCATATAACCCTGATTGACGCAACCCCAAAAATTTCCATATGCCGGAAAGTCATTTATGGTCCACATCAGTATTGTCCTTAGAGTGAAAAAAGACTTGATATGGGCATCATACACATTTGGTTCACCTTCTTCCCAAAGTTTCTTCAAATCATCAATGAGCGGTTGTAAAAACACATCAATATTATTAACCGGTTCCTGTGGACCAGAGACTAAAACTGTTAACATCATAAATTTTCTCTCCAGTCATAACCATGGAGGCAGACTGTATGTAGTTAGTACCTCTGGCCAGCAAGAATACCTATTATTTAGGCCATTATTTTGTGGGTTTATACCATCTTCCGCCAAAGCTAAGTGGATGTTTCTTGGCTCATTACCAAAAGTCGACCAAATGTAATCAATATTTCACCATGAAGGGGAATCGGCTGGATGGCACATCAGTCCATCTTCGACTCTTTTCTCAGAATGCCTAGTCATAATCTTAGTGGTGGAAACAAATTTAAAAAGTGTTTTAAATCTGGGAATAATTGGGAAATAGCACATAACTTTGGCCGTAACATTAATCCTTGGTTCACCATCCTTCCCAGCGTTCTACCGAGATACACGACATTTTGGACACTCGGTAGCATCGACATTAACACCTCTGTACAGAATGCACTCATTCGGGCAAGCGTGGAATGTTGTAGATTCAAGGCCTAAATTAGATAGGGTTATCTTTGTCTTGTAAGAATTAACCAGCAAGACATAATCTTTAGGAAGTAAGGACACGACATAAGTGAGTAAATTGGTAAAGGCACTATCGCTAACACCAAACCTCGCTTTCCAGTTATGTAGTTTTAGCATTGAATCTAATTTGGCAGAATTGCTACCCTCATACAAAGGTTGTTCGCCATCCTCCACGAAACTCTTGAACTCGTATGTTTCTTTGTCTTAATCCTCGTAGGCCGCTTCACAGACATTAGGAATTTCTGATTCTACATCAAGAATATGGTCTTCTGAAGAAGAACCTGAAGCGGAAGCGAAACCGGAAATGGTAGCGGGTAATTTAATATCAAAAGCTGACCTAGTAGTCTGTTCCCCATGCCAAATCCAATCAGTGTAACCCAAACTAAAACCTTTTTTCATACAAGCGTCCCCTAATTATTTTTATCGAAAACTTCTTGAAATTAACGCATCGTGCACATGGACAAGGTATTTGCTTAGGATATTTACAATTTTGTTCAGCATACATCAAGAATTTTTCAACACCAACTTCATAATCTAACGTGTCTATGCCCGCTGAAATCCACGACTTATCCATAATTGTTCATATACCTACAATTATTTTATAAGCAACACATACGACTTACATATTATGTTCTTATCCAACGGTTTTATGTTCTTCATAAATTTAATAAACTAACTTAGTAAGAACATGTACATATCCACTTAAGTTATTATTCATTAATTATACATCTTATATAAATTCAAAGGTGCATCAAAACAAGAAAAAGAAGGTAACAATGCAAAATAAAGGTACAAACATAATGGGTTAAATATCAAAGTGGTCATTCAACTGAAGGTCATATATCAGTTTAATCATCAAACTTAACGGGGTATCATTTGGATCACTAAAGTAATAATAAATATCAAACAGATACCTCAAAATATGTGCTCGAGAATTAAAATTTATTTTGTGGAGTTCTAAACATTTTTTTTAAATCTTATTAGAACCAAATGAAAAGTTATGAATTAATAGTATTTTAGATGATTTTTTGAGATTTTTAAAAATTTATCTACTAATTATTTTTATTTAAATAAAAAAAATGACTAAAAAATTAAAAATAAATAGTAGATAAATTTTAAAAAATCTTATTATATTATAGAAAATACTAAAATTCATACATTTTCATTTGGTTATAATAGGATTGAAGAAAAATATATAGAACTCTATAAAATAAATTTTAATTCTCGAGCACATATTTTGAGTTATCTGTATGATATTTATTATGATTTTAGTGATTCAAATGATACCCCGTTAACTTTGATGATTAAACTGATATATGGCGTTCAGTTGAGTGACCACTTTGATATTTAACCCCAAATATAATACCTCTTTATATTTGTTTAAAATCAAAACAACACATCATTTAAACAAGAAAAAAAGAATTATAAGATAACATCACTCAAACAACTCCATATTTAATATCAGTTATCGAATAAAACTGCAAAATCACAAATATTTACAATTATCATTTATAAAATCAGAGATATAATACATTACAAAGACACACACTAATATATTTAATAAAGCAAGAATGTGGCAAAAACAATAAACCTAAACACATACATCATTTATTTAACAAATGAAGTATACAAAAGAACTTATCAAATCAAGTACATACAAAACAACTTATCAAAACAAGTATACAAAACTACTTATCAAAACGAGTATAGATTTAGAGACTTACAAGAACAAAAAAGAAACAAGATAACCGGGAACGAAAGTAAGCGCACCAAACAAAGAAGCACAAACACAAGGCCCTGCAAATAACAACAAGAAATGAACAATATGTTAAAAAAGATGCTTAAATTAAAAAATACAAATGTAAATTGGACAAACATGTTTATTTTAACAAAAAACAGACATGCATACATACAAACTGAAAAGTTACTTACTTTGTAGATGCCCCAAGATGAAGACTCAACCAATCTGTTAAAAAAAGTTAAATTAAAATCCAAAATTTGAAATTTCGAAACAAAAATTAGAAAAACACTTACAAATCGAGGAAGATAACAGGTTAATCGAGTAGATATAAGCTTCCTCTGGAAGAATCGGGTAATATAATTGAAAGCACCGAGTAGATATAAGCTAATTAGGAATTCGACATTTGGGGGTTTATAATCTAGGGTTTGTAGATTAGGGGGTTTCGATTTAGGGTTCTTAAGTGTAGATTAGTATAGACTTAAGTTTCTTGAGAAGATTGTGAGTAAGCAGAGTGTAAAGATTGAGGGTACACTTAGGGTTCTTGAGTTTTCTTTTTAGAAAGTCGACTGGAGTAGAGAAAGAGGGGGGAAAAGAAGGGAGTAGTAGTCGACTAGGGGGGAATGTTTTTAAGTAAAAGGGGAAAACATTTTAAGTTGGGGGAAATGTATGTGTTGCGTGTTTTTTTTATTTTTAAAAAGTAGTTTGAACATCGGTTTTATGAGCAACTGATGTCTATAAAAAACTGTAACATTGGTTTCAAAAGAAGTGATGTTAAAATATCTTTTAACATCCATTTCCAAAGAAACCGATATTAAATGGGTGATATCTATAAACAGTTTGCTTGTAGTGTAGGGTCTTTAAGGAACAACAAATAAAAATATAGAAAGGAAAGGACTGAAATGTAATCACCGGGTAGAAACTAATTATATTAATAAAAATGTAAGTCCTGACGTAGGCTCCATCACGTAGGCAGAGTTTAGGATGTGTTACGCCTCTGAGCATGTGGCTGCAGTTGGAGGATAGGGAAAGTAGGGTTCAATGAGATACCAACGCTTTACCTACCAAATGACTAACATGAGTTGTCAACTAAACAATTTATCAGAGCAAACTGAATTAACTTAAACTTCATTTTAAAACTTGTAATCTCTGAAAAAAGGGATAAGGGACTGGACACTAATAATAATGCTTTACCTTAATTCTGAAGTGGTATGTGTGATTCATTCTTATCAGTCTTTTGTTGAATAACATTACAATCCAGGCACGAAATGGTAATGCAACGGATCAACAATCATTGTTGGCCTTCAAAAAGTCCATTGTGCAAGATCCTCAAAAATGCTCTTAGCTCTTGGAATGATTCTTTGCATTTCTGCCAGTGGGAAGGTGTAACATGCGGTTGACGCCACCAAAGAGTTACAAGAATTGATATTTTTTCTAGGGCCGTGTCAGGTCCATTATCTCCTTTTGTAGCCAATCTGAGCTTCCTTCAAGTTCTACATATTGTCATTTGTCAACAATAGTCTGTATGGTGATAATTCCCCTCAACTTGGTAACCTGTTCAGGCTAAAAGCTCTAAGCCTTTTCTCAAACAATCTGGGAGGCGTAATTCCAGCCAAAATTTCTGGTTGCTCTGACCTTCAACATCTTCGTGTTGGTCGAAAATAATGTAGTTGGTACACTACCAGAAGAACTAGGTGCACTGTCCAAGCTCAAATCTTTTGTTATTGAAGAGAATAACTTCACAGGAAGAATTCCACCATTTCTTGGGAACTTTACATTGTTGGAAATATTGTATGGTAGAAGAAACCATTTTTCTGGAAGTATTCCAGATACAATCGGCAATATAAGAAAGCTTAGCATACTTGGATTATCTACTAACAATTTGTTTGGTATGATCCCCCTTTCATTTTATAATCTCTCCTCATTAACACAATTATCTTTGGATGAAAATTAACCTCCGGGGTATACTTAATCCGAGCATAGACTGGATGTTTCCTTTTTTACAAATTTTTACATTAGGTGATAATCAGTTTACAGGATTGCTTCTTTTATCACTCTCCAATTATTCTGAATTACAAATACTTTAGTTAAATTCAAACTTTTTTTTTAAAAAAATGTAATTAATTTTGGAGGCCGGAAAGGTATAGTGAAAATTGTACTAGATGGAAATAATTTTGGAACCGGAGAAACTGATGAAATGAATTTCATATGCTCCTTAAGCAATCTGCTAGGGCTTGGTGTATCCAACAACAAACTAATGGGGCATTTTCAATGGGAAACCTTTCATCCAAGATCACATATCTAAATTTCGGAGGAAACCAAATTATACAAGATACTCCCTTCATCTAAAGGTAATCTTCAATATCTAGATACGCGGGGTCTTGATGATAACCAATTATATTTACGGACCTCTTCCATCTGCTGTTGGCAACCTTATACACTTAGCGTCCTTGGATTTATACAACAATAGGTTATCCAAAAAAATACCAGTAGTCTTGGTAGCTTCTCTAGCCTTGAAAATCTATTTCTTCATACCAATGTATTCCAGGGTTCATTACCATCTTTGAGTTCATTAAAAGGGGTCAAAAATATTGACCTTTCTCAGAACAATCTTTCTGGGAAAATTCCAAGATTTTTTTAGCAATTATCACTAAAGTACCTGAATTCATCGTTTACAACCTAGAGGGAGAGGTACCATGCAAATTTTTCAAATTTAAATGGAGTATCAATTTTTGGAAACAATAACATTTGTGGGGGGTAGGTCTGAGCTTCAACTACAAAAATGCACCAATGGAGGATCAAGGAGAGAACAAAGAAAATCCCATATTATTATAGTTTTATTCTCTATTATTAGCATACTTATCTATGCTACTTGTTGGATAAACTAATGTTATGGATTAAAAACTAGGTCGTACTTATCGCTAGGGTTCGTGAGTTTCGAGGCTCGATTTGACTACTCTTGTGTCTCGTGACTCACTCTTCCTTAACAAGATGCCTACGTACCTTGTTTTATGCCAATGATCAAGCTAAAAAATATAGTTCTGATTTGTGGGGTGAGACCCCTTATATAGGCATAGGTTGCCTTGAATTAGATTAGGGTTAGGAAACTTGGTGGAAAAGTCTCAGATTTATAGTGGACTTTGGAGCCCTAGAATGTAGGAAATTGATTCCTTATCCTAAGAGGTTTCTTGGAGTCCAATCTCCAAGGAATTGTATCCTTATTTGGACTTTACATAACAGCTGATTTTACCCATATTAATTAATTACGAAATTAATTAATATTCAGGGTTTTGGGCTCCTTTATAATGGGCTTTATTGTCAGCCAAATCTGGGTATTATTAATGCAAAATTAATTATGCAATCAGGGTTTATTTTACTCTATATCATTTTCCACCCAACTTCTGGGAAATCGTAAAAAGATTTTACAGAAGTTAGGTTCATTTAATCACTTACATGGTGTCATTTTTTACGTAAAGTGTGGAGCGTCCTATACATTTACAACGATTTGCCTTATTTCATGGCTTTAGGATATGTCTTGGAACTTCCCTATTATTTTTCTCACCTAATTCCTATTTTTCCTTATTTTCTGGAATTTTTCCTTATTTTCTGAAATTTATCCTTATTTTCTTATTTTCGACCAGGACTCATGTTAGACCGACCAGGATTCCTGATCGAAATTGATCAGGAGTCTGGTCGAATTATCTCATAATTTGCCATCCTGGTCGACTAAGATTTCTATCAGGATCCTGGTCGATGTAGTCGAATTAACTCTAGTTTTATCATTGTGGTCTAATTAAATTTCGATCAGGATTCCTGATGGATTGGATCAGGATGCTGATCGACTTATCTTTATTTTTGACACTAAGGTTTAATTTAATTTCGATCAGGATTCCTGATCGATTCGATTAGGATTCCTGAACGATTCGATCAGGATGCTGATCGACTTATCTTTATTTTTGGCACTAAGGTCTAATTGAATTTCGATCAGGATGCTGATCGACTTATCTTTATTTTTGACACTGAGGTCTAATTGAATTTCAATTAGGATTGCTGATCGATTCGGTCAGGATGCTAATCGACTTCTCTTTATTTTTGACACTGAGGTCTAATTGAATTTTGATCAGGATTCCTGATCGATTCGATCAGGATGCTGATCGACTTATCTCTATTTTTGCCACTCTAGTCGAGTAAACATTCGATCAAAGACACCTTTTTCATCGATCAGAGCTCTGGTCGAACTAAGTAATTTTTTACCACTGTAATCGAATAAAACTTTGATCAAGGCCATTTTTTAATCGATCAGGACTTTGGTCGAACTAAGTGATTTTTTACCACTCTAATCGAATAAAACTTTGATCAAGGCCATTTTTAAATCGATCAAAGCTCTAGTCGATTATAGACCTTTCGAATTCCTTCCAACCGTCTAAATTTCCCCAAATACGTCCTTTTTTAGTGGGCTTTCCTTTATTGGGCCATATTTCAGTGGGCTTTTGTCGATTCATATTCCTTTAACTCTGCTATATAAGTGTGATGAGAGCAGAGTTTCTCATTTCACCTCTCACTCACAAATTTCTCTCTAGCTCCTCCCTTTAGAGAAATTTCTGACATTCTTTGCCACCGTAGCTCCACCACCTTCAACCATTTTCTGAGTTTCAAACCTCCTTTCCAAGAACATCAATGGCGGATCACGACCTTGCTAGGCTGGCAAAGATGAACACTTCAAAAAGAGGTACTGTTATTCAAATACACTCTCCTTACACTTCTCTCATAGACATGATTAATGCTAGAGGGGATGAATATCCATCTCTTTCTGATTTAGATTCTTACAACCATGGTAATACTTTTTATGAGCTAGATGGTAGGATAGAATCTTACAACACCTTGTACAAACTCCCTCCTAACCTTAGGATTACTCCGGCCACCCCTGGGGATAGGATCTGTAACTGGGAGGGGATACTATTTTTTTTATCGAGGAGCCTTAACCGCAGGCCTTAGGTTTCCCTTCCATAAATTCATTTCGCGTCTCCTTGCGGATGTGCAAATAAACCCTTGTCAACTCCCCCCAACACATGGAGAAACATTATTTTTTTAATGGTTTTATGTCTTAGGAATGAATTTCCCCTTCCCGTTGTTGTTTTTAGGATGATATTCCAATTCTATATTAGTGCTCTAACTCAACCGGGCTGGGTTTTTATACGCCAAAGGCCCAAAATTCCCCACATCTTTGACCGTAACTCCATTTTTGAGAATAACCCAAAATGGAGAGATGAATTTATTAGACTGACTTAGGTCGGAGGCGATTGGGCCACCCTTTTTCGTAGGCATTTTTACAAAGTAATCGATGATAACCCTTCTTGTATTAGATTAACTGATGAGGAGGAGGTCGCTTATCAAACCCTCATCGCGGATAACGGTCAAACAGACACTTGGACCCTTTTAAAGGAGTTTTCCTTGAAGAAAGTTGGTCTCTCTCAGGCCAGTCTGTTTCTTCTTTATTTCTTTTTCTTTATTTCAACTTAATCATTTGCACACTTTAATGTTTCTCTCTTCTTCTTTTTTATTTCAGCTTGTATGGCTATTAACAGCATCAATAGGCCTAAAGAGGGAGAATTAGGCTGCCAGAAAATGGCCAAACTTAACAGGGACCCAAGGAGTAAGCCCGATGGCCCTTCCTTCCTAAAGCCTCATGTCCCAGAGGTTTCACTGGGGGACGATATGGATCCTTCACTCAAGGCACACTCTTTTAGGCCCAACTAAGGCTTTAGTAGAAGTGACACGATGGTAGGGTCCACCAAACATTCTAAGAATTGGTCCTATCACTTCATAACTCCTCAAGATTTTACTAACATTGTGACGGGGAGTGACATAGAGACCATTGAGCTTCTGGGTTCTCAAGCTCAAGCTTCGGAAATATTTCTCTCTCTCCTTTAATTACCATATCCTTTTTACTTTAAATCCTTATTAAATCTTCCTTCCCTTGTGCAGAGTAATACCTACTTCTAGGCGGCACTTCACCAAGCTAGGTCTTGGAAGGGGAACTCAGATGAGTTTGAAAGGGAGATGAAGAAATGGAAAGAGAGAGTCGGGGTCCTCGAAAAGAAGCTGAAGAACAAGGATGAGGAGCTATCTATGGCCCATACCGAGCTGGTTAAACTCCGGAGTGACAAGGAGACACTCATCAATGAGTACACGGACTCCCACATGTTCAGGGATTTAATGAACATTCATGATGAGGGTCTCTTTCCCATCTAGTTTACGTAAGGTTGGGATGCTGCAGTGAAGGCCGTGGCTGAGAAGCAACCTGGCTTGATAGAAGCCAAGGACTTTATTAGTCCTGAGCAGCCTGAGATTGAAGACAGCTTGGACGCTCTCTTTAACTCCCCTATGCAAGAAGATCGCATCATCGATCCTAGCACTACTTTTCCTCCTTCCTCCCCGGCAAAGAATGCAGAGACTTCTGCTAACGCAGAGGAGGGGCACACTGAGGTTGAGAAGGATAAGGATGATACTACTAGAGATGAGTAGATTTTATCTATTTTTAGACTTATGTATTTTCTTGTTGTATTTTGAACTTATCACCCTTTCGGGTTTATTTATATCATTTTCCTTGCCTTATTTAGCTGCTTCCTTTTAATTTTCTAAGTACTTTTAGAGTTAGTACTTTCAAAGAAATAGATTAACAACACGAACTACACAGTTCTAAGAGTCATGCATTGAATAATGGGAATAAGACTTGGTTTTCCAAAGTCTAAAATAACTTTAACTCAAGAATATACTCCGGTTTTTTAAAGTCTAGAATATCTTTTATTCTGAAACATAACTTGGCTTTCAAACCCTTACATAAGATGGGTTTGCCCTTGATAATCACCAATGAAAAAGTAAATCCTACTAAAACTGAGATAAAAAATCCTAAGCGAGCAAAGCTTCAAGGTGCTTTTGAACCTTGTTATCACCATAGTAAGTATGAGCTATATGTAGTAAACCTTCAGGTTTTAAGCATGCCAAGTTTGAGGTACTTCTTTTCCATCCATGGTCTCCAATTTGTAATATCCTCTTCCTTGAATGATCTTAACCCTGTATGGCCCTTCCCAATTTGGGGTGAGCTTTCCTTTCTGCCCTACTCCAGAAGCTTCCACCTTCCTTAGGACCAAATCTCCCTATTTGAAGAATCTCTCCTTCACCCTCAGGTTGTAATAAAAAGAAGCTTTCTTCTGATATTCCATAATCTTTGCATGTGCTGCATCTCATACTTCATCTATCAAGTCCAAGGCCAACCTTTGCCCCTCTTCGTTTTCTTCAGCATTATATGCTTGGATCCTTGGAGATGAATGAGATATCTCCACTGGAACGACTGCCTATGCCCCATATGCTAGCATGAATGGTGTTGCTCCTGTAGTAACTCTATATGTGGTTCTGTAAGCCCAAAGTATGGGTAATACTTCATCTACCCAATTATTTCTGGATTTTTCAATCCTCTTCTTTAACCCATCTAAAATGATACGATTTGCAACCTCTTCCTGCCCATTGGCTTGGGGGTGATCCACAGAAGTGAATCTCAAGTCAATTTCATTCTCTTCACAATAATTTTTGAACTCTTCATTATTGAACTGTGTTCCGTTGTCGGTCACCAAGATTCGGAAAATTCCGTATCTACACATGATATTCTCCCACAGGAACTGGGAGACTTGTTTAGTCGTAATCTTTGCCAAGGCTTGGCTTCAATCCATTTGGTAAAGTAGTCAATCTCCACAATCAAGAATTTCCTTTGAGCAGGAGCCATTGGGAAAGGCCCGAGAATATCTATTCCCCACATATCAAATAGGATTGGAGAGTTTATAGAAGTCACCATTTTTGGAGGTTGCCTTACTACAAGGGCATGTTTCTGATAATGATCACATCTCTTAACATATTTGTAACACCCCCAGATCCGGGGTCGGGGATCCGGGTCGTCACGAGTTCTATTTCCCTTAATAACATCCAATCTTAATAATTACTCAACTACTCTGCACTGTGACCCCACAATAAACACACACACCACACGTTATAGTCTCAGAGATGAACATCAAAAAAAATAATCACAAGTCCTTATATTCCACAATTATCTGCCAATACACCTTAAAAGGTTTTCTGACTAAATTTATATTTCTTTGCCATTATTATAATTCATAAATATACATAAATCTGGTACATCAGAAGTTGAAAGCCTAGCCTATTGGTAGTTCCTACCTCAGCTACGGCGGCATCAGTGCTTCTAGAAAACTGCGGAACGTCTCCTAACCTCTTGCGAATCGGGAGCTTGGTCCGGTTCATCTTATCTATCTGATGTTGTGTGATGAAAGAAGAAAGCAAGGGTGAGCAGCAAGCCCACCAAAATAATATGTATAATGATTAACAATATATGAGCCTTCTCATAGTACTCATGAAAGTCTTGGTCAAAAGAAATGAACCAAGTTGATATCTTAATGCGATGAAGTCGCAAAATATTCAGTATATATATACATATATATACTTTTCAAAATATTGGAAGTCCTCTTCCATGCATAATACACACAGAGTTCCAGTGTATAACTGTATAAAAATACCGTTGCAAGGTGATCTCATATATCTAACCTTGTCTCAACGTTTTTCTGAAAATCTTTGTCATGCATAAGATAATCATTTACTAGATATAAGTTTAAAAAAAATGAAGTTACAAGATACTCCAATATACTTTATATCCAAATACTACTTGAACTACCACCGTTCAAGTTATAATCAGTTTCAAAGTTCATCACCCAGATGAGACTACAAGATAAGACTTGAATAGATTCAATCTTTGAAATATCATTATAAATAATGAAGTTACGAAATACTTCATTAAGTCCTGATATATATATCCATATATATATATATCTCATACATTTCCTGAAAATCTCTGTCATGTAAAGTATGAACAGAGTTATAATATCCAATGAATTTTGGAAAGGAAAAGAATTTTGGCATAAACCAGATATCTTGCTGATCAGGCAAAGATACCAATAAGTAACCTTTTCTACTGTAGATGGATGAATTCCTCACCGGTCATCACCCTGGCCGCATTAGGACCTCGCGCTAGACCGTTACCCGGCCACTCACGCGTTGATGGACTGCCACCCAGCCACTTACACTTTGATAGACCGTACCCCGGCCTGTCGCTTATGCCGACTCAATTAGATGGGCTTACTTCCCGAACATTGGGCAAGTAATCAATTCATTTATCAAAACAGCAACCTTGTTGCGAATATAAAATACACCATAGAGCCGGATCCCTCAGGTTTTGAACGAGTATTTAAATCCCCTTTAAAAGGAAGATCTTAAATATAAAAATGAGTTTTGGGATCCGCTCTAACTTTTAAAAATCATTTTGAAGACTCGAAAACACTTTAAAGAGTGTTTGGAGTAATGCTGATTTAATGAAGTAAATCAGTCCCAATATATTTAGAAAATGTCTGAATATTATTATTTAAATAATATTCCCATAAAGAATAATCTTTATAAAATAATTGAAGTAGAAGTATTAAAACTTATACTTGAAATGAGTATTAAATAACCAAAGATATACTTATATGAAAGTACTATCTTTATTTGAATAATCGAAAATAAGTTTGATTATTGACACCTTATTCTTTAATAAAATAAAGAATATATCTCAGCAAATAATCGGAGTCATAGATCCTCAAATGAATATTCAAAAATATTCATTAAATAATATAAACTGAGTCATAAGCCCTCGAATGAATATTCAAATAATATTCAGATAATAAAATAAAAGGAGTCATACATCCTCAATTGAATATTCAAATAATATTCATTTAATATAAAGGAGTCATACGCCTTCGAATAATATTCGAAATAATATTCAATAATAAAATAAAGTTAAAGTTATCGAATAAACCTTATTCGATTAATAGTTTTGAAAACTATGACCATATATATATATATAAGTATATATATATATATTTATATCCATATATACAAAATCTACTCGGGATCCTCGACTCCCGGTTTTAGAAAATATTTCCACCTTTGGGTCCCTGTACTAAGGGTATATGCAAATTACCGCTATCCTCTAGCATAGGTATTATGCAACTATAAGCATTTGAACCAACAGATATATAACTCAAGAATATGAGACAGGCATGCATATATACCATATCACATGCTACAATATAATGCAAGAATTTGCTAATAACCAATATGCATTTATCGCAAGATCATGCATATACACATATACATCACCACAACAGTATAACGGGTAGAAAACTTGCCTGAGCGACTGGGGGTTACGAATGGCTCAGGACGAGTCTGGTAACCTATAAACAACAAGTAAGTTGGAATTAAACCAAAGTCACTGGTAAATCTATACTTTAACTAACTTAGACTCTAACACTTGTTTTGCGCTTACTGATTCTCTTAAGTCACTCGAGTACCCTCGGCTCCACCATTTTTAATAATTTAACCTTTACGAGTTTTAAGGCGATTCCTTCGCGAGTGTCTTACCAACTGCCTAACACACTTACCATAAATGTTTCATGCATTAATTAACCCTTTTTGGTCTTTAACCTATGTTTCAAAGTAAGGCGAGGGGAAAAGTTTCGTTCGCGAAATGCCGTTACTTGAAACGGTCGTTTCTCCTAAACCGTGCATTCATCGAATGAACTATATATCAAAACGAAGCTCGTAACATGAGCTATCTAAACATGGCAGTGGTCATAATCTAGCAGGGGGTTCTCGGGTCCTAATGCTATGCACAAAAATAGTCCAAAGAAAATCGGACGTTACGACGGCTATGTTTACGCGATTTCCCAATTTTAAACCATTCAAAACCCTCCCAATTCAACCTCAAATCCAACATACAACCAACATCCATCCTTATCACATCATAACAACCCCAAGCAATTCAATTTTAGCATTCATACTTATGCCTAAGCTTACCTTTAACCATACTTAAGTTCTTTTAAACAAAACAACAACATTTACCATTCCATTTCAATACCAATTCAATCCCAAACTCTAAATCACCAATATCAAGCTACAATATCATCCTACTAATCAAAATCATCTTATAATACATAAGAATCTAGGGTTTGGAGATGGTATACCTTCCTTGAAGTGGTGGGAGGAGCTAGGAAGCCTTAAGAAGCTTTGAGAAGTCTTAGGAATGCTTGGATCTTCAAGGAAAACAAGAAAAACTTCAAGTTAAAAACTTGAAAACACTATTCATAGTCTTCTTCTTTGATTAAATGAAGAAGATGGAGAAGGAATTGATGGCTTAAACTCATGATATAGCCCTAACTAAGCATGAAGATGATTAGGGAATTAACTCACCAATTTAGGAAGCTTGGATCTTTGATTTTGAATTTCTTGCTCTTTTGAATATTAAAAAGCCGAGAGCTTCTTCAAGAACAAGCCTTGGTTCTTTTTGATTTTGATGAAAATGATTTTACTTGGCTTGGTTGCTTTGTTTTTGTGTTTGATTTAGTCAATTACCTTGTTGCCCTTGAATTTGTGTGGTTCTCATTCAACCACACCTCCTTCCTTCCCATGTCATGCTTGTGTCATCCTCATGATGTCATCCTCCCCTCCTTGTCCTCTTTCTATTGGTTGGATGACATCATCCCCACTAATCCCCTTGATTAACTTCCTAATCGTTTGCCTAATGACCGCTGATCTGTTATACGGTTCGCTTAACTTTCGTTTTCGTTTATCGTTTGAGGGATCATACCCGGGATCTTATTACTTAGGTTCCCTTAACCTTTCTCAATATATTGTATTCCTTTTATGATCCTCTCTTATAATCCTTTAATTTAAATCCTTTTTATCCTGTTACCTTATACTCAATTCTTTCCGTATCTATTGGATTTCCGGGAAAATCAAAGTGTTCGGAATTGGATTCTGACGATCTTTACATACACTTATATACCACATAGAGTACTAATAATATTCCATAAGATCAATAACAGAACCCCTACATAGCGTGGCATGAAAATTTTTCTCATTCAGCAAAAACACTATTCATAAGGGTTACAAAAATTTCCAAAAATTGGGGTTATTACAGTCTCCCCTCCTTAAAAGGATTCCGTCCCGGAATCAGATAGAAAATAGTTGGGGATGCTTTTCTAGCATTGTGCCTTCTAACTCTCTAGTCAATTTTTCCCCATTGTGGTCCTACCACCAACTCTGCCTAGTTTGATAATCCTTCTCCTAAGCACTTGTTCCTTTTCACTCTATAACCCTTCCTGGTTGCTCCATATAGGTTACGTCGGGTTGCATATCTATGCGCTCATATGCCTCTATTTATCTGGCATCTGAATTACACTTCCTTAACATTGATACGTGAAACACGTTACGACCTGCTACATGTTCGGGGTTAGGGCTAGCTCATATGCTAACTTCCCAAACGTCTTAATATATCCAAGGGTCCAACAAATTGTAGACTTAGCTTTCCTTTCTTTCCGAACCTCATCAATCCTTTCCAAGGGATTCCTATAACATTACTAGGTCCCCTATTTCATACTCTTTGTCCTTTCGTGTCATGTCCATCTTGGGCTACTACCAGCCGTCCTCTGATTAGATCTATCATATCCTTGGTCCTTTGGACTACTGCGGATCCGAGCATCTTGCGCTCTACAACTTCATCCTAACATAAGGGAGATCGACATTGTCTTCCCTCAAGGATCTCATAAGGCGACATCTCGATAATGACAAATGATCTATTGTCGTAAGAAAACTCAATCCGTGTTAAGTGATCATTCCAATTTCTTTCAAGTCTATTGCACAGACTCTCATTATAGCTTTTAGCATTAGAGCTTCTGCTTCTCAATACCCATTCTTTTCGAGTTCGTAATCGCTACTACCTTCCGTTCCTAATATTATACTGGTTATACTTTTGCTCGTTAGCGTTCTATAACCTTTTAATAACCACGTCAACCTTAGTATTACGAATGTGCTTCCATTCCGCATACCACCACAACTTTACTACTCCTTTTTCAGCTGCTTCTATCTTCGAAAGCTTAGTCTTTCATATAGAAGTAAAAGAATTTATTGAGAGATCACTATGATCATGAACACTTGTTATATCGCATAGTTAGTATAGAAGGTGGCCAGCCTTTAGTACTTGACAAGCAATTAAACAATAGATGGTATCCTACTAGGCTTCTATCACACAGATAGATAGTCATTCGGCAATACCTCCCCTTTCTGGAAGGGTTGTTCTTCTCAGCTTACATGAAATGAAAAGAAGAGAAAAGAACGAATTGAATAGAATTGTATATATGAAAAAAAAAAAGAAAAAGAAAAGAAAAAAAAAATATACTGCCACAAAATATCTGGCTTGGAACCTACCTCTGAACTATAGAGGTTTGTCATAGGAGAACGAAACATATGAGTATTTATATCAACATCAAGTATTATAGCATCGCATTTCACGTGCCTAAATATTTCTATTCCGTCCATCATTCTATGGACCCATGCTCTTCCTCGAGCTTATACACAATCACCTTTGAAACTCCCTCGATTTCGAAAATCGAACCTGGGATCTCATTTTAGACATCACCGTTACTAGAGTTCTATGCTTGCACCGCAACCTTCCTCATATAGTAATACGACTCTCTATTGATAAGAAAGAATAAATATACAATAGGTAGTTACTCTACTTAATTAGTCTATCAATGATAACTTATACACTACCACGACCCGATTAGTGGTACTCAATCTCAACACCCATTCCAATACAACTCTCACGGTTGTAATCAGCTCAATACTCGCAGAATCATTGCTGCCTTACTATGGTCCACCACTGACCTACTGTAGTCATTCATTTTCCATGAAGTCTTAATAGCTAACCATACGGAGTCCATACATGTCGTATCAAATCCTTCTAAGGAGTTAACATAGCCACCAATCACAATTCATGAAGAACACTCCAAACTCTGACGTACTTTCATGACATGAAGCAGATAAAATTGCAGAAGAGTTTCAATCAAAGCAACGATAGCAGGTTAATACCATTCTTAATCATATGCCTTAAATAGAAGACTTAACTCAAAGGTTCGTCTAGTCCTTTTGGAAACATGGTCCTGGCTTATCCCAAGATAGGACCTCCTAAGATAGATAACCCGTTCATGGCGATTACACGAATTAAACCTTTACCAACTACTATTACGGTTGGGTATTGCACAGTCATCAGAAGGAATGTCAATCTTCCAAACCATAATACAACCTGCATAGCTTTAACCATCATCACTTTATTCCTTTGGCACAAGCGCCTATAATTATCCTCTTACCTTTAAAGTGTCGGCCACCTCTTTGGCCTTTCCTGATAGTAAAATTTCCTTACAGTCAATGTCGTTTTAACCACCTCCAAATACATTTTCTACCTTATTTCAATCACAGCTTATGTGAAGATGTTTTCCTTAAAATCTGATGAGTAAAAAAAATATTACCATTTTTCCATAAGTTATTGCCTCAGTCTTTAGAGGTTAATCACTGTCACGACTGACTCTCAATCATACTTAGAACATCTTTTATCTTAAGTCCTAATTGCCCTGAATAATTTCGACCTTTACTGGTTCGATCCATACTTTCTCGTGGTTTAACACGTGCCCCACTTGGCATCATTATAATTATGTCATATTTCCTTTATCAACATTTTTATTCTTGAGAATTTTGAATATTTCCTTTCTCCTTGTAAAACCTCTAAGGTTATCCTTCAATCGTTCCTCCTGTATTCCCTATATACAGGGCATATCAAAATACCATTTACTAATACTAGAACCATTGTCTATATACTTCTGAAAAATTTCTCCACTGATCCTTAAAGGTTATTATTACCTTAATCCTTTCCAATTCATACTGTCAAAACTCATACTATCCCTATTAAGGGTGAAATGCCAACCTTTATGCATTCCCCTAGGATTTGTTTTAAGTTACCGATGTTCTATCCTTAATTCTGCCTTTAAAAAGGTACAAGCATCCTTCCATGGATAAATAAAGTCATATATCCCTGATAAGGGTATCTTATTCAATCATTTCCACCTCGATAGTCTATACCGAATTTCACAATAGCATCCTTATTCAAGTTAAGGTCAATCCACATGGCCTCCAAAAGATAAAAATGGTTATCCGCTTTTCTTTCCTGATTTGGTAATGATCACATGGATGATCTGGAAGATATTGGTCGTGTTCAACGTGAACTTCTTCTTAATAAATCCTTATTTACTTTTGTTGTTTATCTCAACAGTCATCTCAATGTTGGGATATCTTTCATACCTGGCGTCTCCCTTTCTGAGTATCGAGCCACCGGTCTTACATTTCACATTATTGAAGGTCACTTCCTTCATCCAATTTTCTACTTTCTTACTTTCTTGTCTCCTTAGTCTATCCGCGTCTTTTTATTTATCCTTCGAACTATCTAAAGGTTTCCTTGAATCCTCCCAACTTACAGGGGATAATATATATGTATCTCTTATGCCCTCAACCATCAATTTTAACTCATGGTGAATCACCCTCATCCTGACGATTACATACTTTTCTATTTCTATTACTACGAGTCTTTAGGGTTTCCTCATACCCAACTTCCTTATCATTCCTCAAACTCTATTGCCTTTATATTCCTTTCTCTTATCATTATTTCATGAACTAACACAACATAATCATTGATTTCAAACATCCCGTCATTCTGGATTCGTGTCCTCAGAACGAATCTTGACAACTTTTACAACTTAGATTCATAATTTATCATACTCGTCTGCCTTTGTTCTGACTCTAAAGCTTTTACACTATCTCCTTATCTTTGGGAATTACTTTCCCGAAAACAATTGACTGGACTTAAATTAGTTTATTATAATCTCTTGTTCCGTGCCTTCCTTGGTCTTTCACCAGCGGGTGGTCTCTCTCTTAGGAGGGTAAGTGACAAAAACAGTCCTTTTGAGATTCGTCAATCATTTAGCATCTCAAATGATTCCTATATTTCCTTTAGCCAGGCTCTTGCCTCGATTGGGCCAGCTTGTTCCTTGGAACTCTGAGAGCTTAGCGACTTAGAGGTCCTGAAAGAATTTCACACCACATTGTTTCATCAAGGTGGTGGTTGGGAATAAAATATAAGTTCTGTTTAGACAGGTTCATGAATTTCCGTATAGGAGTACCGTCTCGGGTCTCCTTATCTCGCTCGACTTTTGCTTTCTTAGTCTAAATATTTCTTCCTACTCCCCATAATTGGAGTCATCTTTTAATTTAAAATCTTCATTTTCCACTTTATTATATTCCGGGTTCTTTATATCTTAATTGCAACCTCCCTGATTATCACGTTCCAGGTTTGCGCTTAATCTTTTTCCTTGTGGGGGCATATTACTTGGAAAATTTTGAGAATCTCCGGATATTTGTCTTACTTACTTTGCTTAAGTCTTACCCTCGTTTAGTCCTTGCACGATTGCAAATTATGAATTCTTAAGTTCGATAAACTTCATGACACTCTCTTAAGTGTTAATAGAGCAATTAATAATGTGATTTATCACAAACAAACTGACCTGAACTGAAATTAACGAATATATACATAACCATTTGTTCGAGGGTACAACAACTGAACATATTAAAGAGGATTACATCATTTGAACTTATCGCTCCTATTCCAAAAGTACTACCGTAGATAGTCATCTCATCATTAAAACTAATCATTCCTAACTTAGGCTAATCCTCCAAAAGCGGTGCTACATGAAACCCTTGTTTGATTGCTCTGGCTCTATACACTACCATGGATTAAGAGATGCGAGCACGCACGACATCCCTAACCTGCTCCATCACAGAGGTGATGAGGTCTAAGATAGTCGCAAGTAGAGCCGGATCAACCTGACCCTCAAGATGGCCTCTAGCTGTAACACGGGTGGTAGCCTCAATCCTTTCCATGCTATACGCTAATCCTGCCGGAAGTATCCCGCCCTCAATCCTTGGTGCAATAAGTCGATCCAACAGATCACTCCTAACATTACGGGCCTCAGACAGGCCACCCAAAGTCATATAATAATTGGCGATAAGAGAAGCCTGAGTGGTAGCATCTAGCAGTCCATGGGGCGCAGGTGGCGCAGACCCAGGAGATCCAAATGGATAACCAAGCACGGTATCAGGTGACAATGGTGCAGGAGATAAAGGTGGCATTTCCTCAGTAGGTGCTGGGCTTTGTACCGGGGATGGGACAGGAATTGGTGGGACCTCATGGATGTCTACAGGAACCTCTGGAAGAGGGTCTGATACTGGTATAATTGGTGTCATGAAAGGCCCCACTCCTTCTGCCCTCATTAACCTTTGTGCCCTTGGTAACTCTTCATCCTCTAGTGCCACCCTCGCGGCCATTCTTGCTCTGGTAGTCGCCCTGACTACGGTCATCAGTTCCTCAGCGGTCCTCTCTTCATTCTCATCAGGATCCTCCATGAGATCCTCTTCAGCCACAATCCTTTCCGGAATAACATCCTCAACCGCAACATTCTCTATCTGAACCTCATCCGGTCCCTCATTAGGGTACTCCATCGGATTCACAATTTGATCTCCAAATTGTAATAAAACATCCTCATGCTGATGCTCCTGAACCTCAAGGTTCGGTGCCCCGCTGCCCTATACGAGAACGAACTATGTTACTATCACGATACTTATAAGGGTTCCCGTAAGGGTTTTATCTGTCAGTGCTACGTTAGGTAGCCCGACTATGAACTTGGCAAGAGTTCTTATTATCTTAGTGAACTTATTATCTTAACGTCACATCATCTCTGAGGTTTATAATGCTTAGCTCTGATACCATTTCTGTAACACCCCCAGATCCGGGGTCGGGGATCCGGGTCGTCACGAGTTCCATTTCCCTTAATAACATCCAATCTTAATAATTACTCAACTACTCTGCACTGTGACCCCACAATAAACACACACACCACACGTTATAGTCTCAGAGATGAACATCAAAAAAAATAATCACAAGTCCTTATATTCCACAATTATCTGCCAATACACCTTAAAAGGTTTTCTGACTAAATTTACATTTCTTTGCCATTATTACAATTCATAAATATACATAAATCTGGTACATCAGAAGTTGAAAGCCTAGCCTATTGGTAGTTCCTACCTCAGCTACGGCGGCATCAGTGCTTCTAGAAAACTGCAGAACGTCTCCTAACCTCTTGCGAATCGGGAGCTTGGTCTGGTTCATCTTATCTATCTGATGTTGTGTGATGAAAGAAGAAAGCAAGGGTGAGCAGCAAGCCCACCAAAATAATATGTATAATGATTAACAATATATGAGCCTTCTCATAGTACTCATGAAAGTCTTGGTCAAAAGAAATGAACCAAGTTGATATCTTAATGCGATGAAGTCGCAAAATATTCAGTATATATATATACATATATACTTTTCAAAATATTGGAAGTCCTCTTCCATGCATAATACACACAGAGTTCCAGTGTATAACTGTATAAAAATACTGTTGCAAGGTGATCTCATATATCTAACCTTGTCTCAACGTTTTTCTGAAAATCTTTGTCATGCATAAGATAATCATTTACTAGATATAAGTTTAAAAAAAATGAAGTTACAAGATACTCCAATATACTTTATATCCAAATACTACTTGAACTACCACCGTTCAAGTTATAATCAGTTTCAAAGTTCATCACCCAGATGAGACTACAAGATAAGACTTGAATAGATTCAATCTTTGAAATATCATTATAAATAATGAAGTTACGAGATACTTCATTAAGTCCTGATATATATATCCATATATATATATATATCTCATACATTTCCTGAAAATCTCTGTTATGTAAAGTATGAACAGAGTTATAATATCCAATGAATTTTGGAAAGGAAAAGAATTTTGGCATAAACCAGATATCTTGCTGATCAGGCAAAGATACCAATAAGTAACCTTTTCTACTGTAGATGGATGAATTCCTCACCGGTCATCACCCTGGCCGTATTAGGACCTCGCGCTAGACCATTACCCGGCCACTCACGCGTTGATGGACTGCCACCCAGCCACTTACACTTTGATAGACCGTACCCCGGCCTGTCGCTTATGCCGACTCAATTAGATGGGCTTACTTCCCGAACATTGGGCAAGTAATCAATTCATTTATCAAAACAGCAACCTTGTTGCGAATATAAAATACACCATAGAGCCGGATCCCTCAGGTTTTGAACGAGTATTTAAATCCCCTTTAAAAGGAAGATCTTAAATATAAAAATGAGTTTTGGGATCCGCTCTAACTTTTAAAAATCATTTTGAAGACTCGAAAACACTTTAAAGAGTGTTTGGAGTAATGCTGATTTAATGAAGTAAATCAGTCCCAATATATTTAGAAAATGTCTGAATATTATTATTTAAATAATATTCCCATAAAGAATAATCTTTATAAAATAATTGAAGTAGAAGTATTAAAACTTATACTTGAAATGAGTATTAAATAACCAAAGATATACTTATATGAAAGTACTATCTTTATTTGAATAATCGAAAATAAGTTTGATTATTGACACCTTATTCTTTAATAAAATAAAGAATATATCTCAGCAAATAATCGGAGTCATAGATCCTCAAATGAATATTCAAAAATATTCATTAAATAATATAAACTGAGTCATAAGCCCTCGAATGAATATTCAAATAATATTCAGATAATAAAATAAAAGGAGTCATACATCCTCAATTGAATATTCAAATAATATTCATTTAATATAAAGGAGTCATACGCCTTCGAATAATATTCGAAATAATATTCAATAATAAAATAAAGTTAAAGTTATCGAATAAACCTTATTCGATTAATAGTTTTGAAAACTATGACCATATATATATATAAGTATATATATATATATATATTTATATCCATATATACAAAATCTACTCGGGATCCTCGACTCCCGGTTTTAGAAAATATTTCCACCTTTGGGTCCCTGTACTAAGGGTATATGCAAATTACCGCTATCCTCTAGCATAGGTATTATGCAACTATAAGCATTTGAACCAACAGATATATAACTCAAGAATATGAGACAGGCATGCATATATACCATATCACATGCTACAATATAATGCAAGAATTTGCTAATAACCAATATGCATTTATCGCAAGATCATGCATATACACATATACATCACCACAACAGTATAACGGGTAGAAAACTTGCCTGAGCGACTGGGGGTTACGAATGGCTCAGGACGAGTCTGGTAACCTATAAACAACAAGTAAGTTGGAATTAAACCAAAGTCACTGGTAAATCTATACTTTAACTAACTTAGACTCTAACACTTGTTTTGCGCTTACTGATTCTCTTAAGTCACTCGAGTACCCTCGGCTCCACCATTTTTAATAATTTAACCTTTACGAGTTTTAAGGCGATTCCTTCGCGAGTGTCTTACCAACTGCCTAACACACTTACCATAAATGTTTCATGCATTAATTAACCCTTTTTGGTCTTTAACCTATGTTTCAAAGTAAGGCGAGGGGAAAAGTTTCGTTCGCGAAATGCCGTTACTTGAAACGGTCGTTTCTCCTAAACCGTGCATCGGAATCGAACGAACTATATATAAAAACGAAGCTCGTAACATGAGCTATCTAAACATGGCAGTGGTCATAATCTAGCAGGGGGTTCTCGGGTCCTAATGCTATGCACAAAACAGTCCAAAGAAAATCAGACGTTACGAGTGACTTAAGAGAATCAGTAACGTCCAAAGTAACGTCCGATTTTCTTTGGACTGTTTTTGTGCATAGCATTAGGACCCGAGAACCCCCTGCTAGATTATGACCACTGCCATGTTTAGATAGCTCATGTTACGAGCTTCGTTTTGATATGTAGTTCGTTCGATTCCGATGCACGGTTTAGGAGAAACGACCGTTTCAAGTAACGGTGTTTCGTGAACGAAACTTTTCCCCTCGCCTTACTTTGAAACATAGGTTAAAGACCGAAAATGGTTAATTAATATATGAAACAATTATGGTAAGTGTGTTAGGCAGTCGGTAAGACACTCGCGAAGGAATCGCTTTAAAACTCGTAAAGGTTAAATTATTAAAAATGGTGGAGCCGAGGGTACCCGAGTGACTTAAGCGAATCAGTGAGCGCAAAACAAGCGTTAGAGTCTAAGTTAGTTAAAGTATAGATTTACAAGTGATTTTGGTTTAATTCCAACTTACTTGTTGTTTATAGGTTACCAGACTCGTCCCAAGCCTTTTATCACCCCAAGTCGCTCAGGCAAGTTTTCTACCAGTTATAACTGTTGTTGTGATGTATATATGTATTTGCATTATCTTGCGATAGATGCAGGTTGGTTAATTAGCAAATGTTGCAATATATTGAAGCATGCTGCTATGGTATATATATATGCATGCCTGTTTCGTATTCTTTCCATATATATCTGTTGATTCAGTCGATAATACCTATGCTAGAGGATAGCGGTAATTTGCATATACCCTTAGTATAGGGACCCAAAGGTGAAAATATTTTCTAGAACCGGGAGTCGAGGATCCCGAGTAGATTTTGTATATATGGATATAAATATATATATATATACTTATATATATATATGGTCATAGTTTTCAAAACTATTAATCGAATAAGGTTTATTCGATAACTTTAACTTTATTTATTTGAATATTATTTGAATATTCATTTGAGGGCTTATGACTCTTTTATATTATTTATTGAATATTATTTGAATATTCATTCGAGGGCTTATGACTCTTTTATATTATTTATTGAATATTATTTGAATATTCATTCGAAGGCTTATGACTCAGTTTATATTATTTAATGAATATTATTTGAATATTCATTTGAGGATCTATGACTCCGATTATTTGCTGAGGTATATTCTTTATTTTATTAAAGAATAAGGTGTCAATAATCAAACTTATTTTCGATTATTCAAATAAAGATAATACTTTCATATAAGTATATCTTTGGTTATTTAATACTCGTTTCAAGTATAAGTTTTAATACTTCTACTTCAATTATTTTTATAAAGATTATTCTTTATGGGAAGATTATTTAAATAATAATATGCAGTCATTTTCTAAATATTCTGGGGACTGATTTACTTCATTAAATCAGCTTTACTCCAAACACTCTTTAAAGTGTTTTCGAGTCTTCAAAATGATTTTTAAAAGTTAGAGCGGATCCCAAAACTCATTTTTATATTTAAGATCTTCCTTTTTAAGGGGATTTAAATACTCGCTCAAAACCTGAGGGATCCGGCTCTGTGGTGTATTTTATATTCGCAACAAGGTTGCAGTTTTGGTAAATGAATTGATTACTTGCCCAATGTTCGGGAAGTAAGCCCATCTAATTGAGTCGGCATAAGCGACAGGCCGGGGTACGGTCTATTAATGTGTAAGTGGCTGGGTGGCAGTCCATCAACGCGTAAGAGGCCGGGTGGCGGTCCAGCACAAGGTCCTTATGAGGCCAGGGTGATGACCGATGGGGGATTCATCCATCTACTAGTAGAAAAGGTTACTTATTGGTATCTTTGCCTGATCAGCAAGATATCTGGTTTATGCCAAAATTCTTTTCCTTTCCAAAATTTATTGGATGTTTCAAACTCTGTTCATACTTTACATAACAGAGGTTCCAGGAAATGTTTAAAGAGATATATATGTGGATATATATATATCGGGACTAAATAAAGTATCTCGTAACTTTATTTCATTCAATAATATTTCAAAGATTGAATCTATTCAAATCTTGTCTTATAGTCTCATCTATGTGATGAACTTTTGAAACTGGTTATAACTTGAACGGTGGTAGTTCAAGTAGTATTGGGAAAGATATAAGTATATTGGGGTATTTGGTAACCTCATCTTTTAAACTTATATCTAATTAATAATTGTCTTATGAATTACAAAGATTTTCAGAAAAATGTTGAGACAAGGTTAGATATATGAGATCACCTTGCAACGATATTTTTTTTATATACAGTTATACACTGGGACTTTGTGTATATTATGCATGGAAGAGGACTTCCAATATTTTGAAAAGTATTTATGTATATATACTGAATATTTTGCGACTTCATCGCATTAAGATATCAAACTTGGTTCATTTCTTTTGACCAAGACTTTCATGAGTATTATGAGTAGGCTCATATATTGTAAATCATTATACATATTATTTTGGTGGGCTTGCTGCTCACCCTTGCTTTATTTCTTCATCACACAACAACAGTTAGGAAAGATGGCCAGACTCCAGCAGACCCAGCGCAAGCACGTGGGAAGTGTCCCGCGTCTTCCCGTTGATGTTGTAGCTGCTATAGCTGCAGAGGTAGATCTATTGTAGATCAGACCATCTACTTTTGAGAATCAATTATGTATAATTATAACTTGTGGCAGATAATGGCAATTAACTGTAAATTTATCAAGTAATCATTTTGGGTTGTAATAACTTTTAAATTGTGGATTCAAAGACTTGTACTTATTTCAATTTCATCTCTGAGACTATAACGGGTTGTGGTGTGTGTTAGTATGGGGTCACGACATGAGGTTATTTATTATTAATTAAGTGAAGTGATATTATGGAAAGAAAGACCGTGACAACCCGGATCCCCGACCCCGGATCTGGGGGTGTTACAGAAATGGTATCAGAGCTAAGCGTTATAAACCTCAGAGATGATGGGACGTTAAGATAATAAGTTCACTAAGATAATAAGAACTCTTGCCAAGTTCATAGTCGGACTACCTAACGTAGCACTGACAGTTAAAACCCTTATGGGAACCCTTATAAATATCGTGATAGGAGCGTAGTTCGTTATCGTATATGGTAGCGGGACTCCGAACCCTGAGGTTGAGGAGCAACATCGTGATGATATTTTATTACTAATTGGAGATCGGATTGTGGATCCGATAGAGTGTCCTAATGCAGGACCGGATGATGTTGATATTGAGGATGTAGCGGTTGAGGATGTTGTCCTAGAAGGGATAGTTGTTGAGGAGGACCCCATGGAGGATCCTGACAGGATTGGATAAAGGACCACTGATGAATTGATGACTATGGTTTGGTCGACTACCAGAGGTAGGATTGGCCGGTCACTACCGGAGGTTCGTTCAAGTTTGTAAAGATAGTAACCCCTTTAACGCGGCTTACTCGTAAGACTGAGAAGTTCGAATGGACAGAGAAATGCGAGAACAGCTTTCAAGAACTGAAGCAGAGGTTGGTGATGGCCCCTATGCTGGCATTGCCGGATGGAAAAGGAGATTTTGTGAAGTGTAGTGACGCTTCGCACAAGGGCTTAGGGTGCGTGCTTATGCAGCACGGTAAGGTAATCGCGTACATGTCAAGACAATTAAGGTAATATGAAATTCGATATCCCCGCCCATGAGCTTAGACTCGTGGCAATAGTTTTACCCTAAAGATTGGAGGCACTACTTGTATGGAGAGAAGTGCGAGAATTACCTAAGCCATAAGTGCTCTAGTACATTTTCACGTAGAAAGAGCTCAACATATGCCAGAGGAGGCAGTTAGAGCTAATCAAGAATAATGATTGGGAGATTCTTTATCATTCGGGGAAAGCCAATATGGTGGCTGATGCCCCTAGTAAAAAAGAGAGACTCAAGATGATAATGTCTTTTGGAGAGTTTATAAGAGATTTTGAGAAAATGGAAATAGAAGTGAAGGTAACCGGAGCCGGTACCGAAAAGCTGTTTGAGATTGCAATACAGCCCGAATTATTGGAAAAGATCATATTGTGCCAGAAAAAGTTATGAATGAAGGCAGAGAGCCAACAATTAGATAAAAGATTAATATCGAGAAAGATGATAAGGGAATAATGAGGTATTCCTACAGAATTTGGGTTCCAAAAGTTCAAGAGCTTAAGGATGAGAACTTAGATGAGAGCCATAGTTTGAGGAATAAGATTTAGGGCAAACCCTGAATGTGATAGTCAGGGAGGTTGCCATCAAGAAAGAAAGAACCCATAACATAATAGAGTGGAAAACAAGGTTTTTAATGTATAAGATAACCCCGATTATGGGAGAAGGTTGAAACATTTCATACTAAGGAAACAAAAAGTCGAGTAAGGAAAGGAGACCCGAGATGGTACTCCTATACGACAATTTATGGACCAGTCTAGACAGAACTTAGACTATTATCCCCAACCACCACATTGAGGAAACAATGTGGTGTGAAATTCTTTCAGAACCTCTAAGTCGCTAAGCTCTCAGAGTTCCAAGGAACAAGCTGACCCAGTCGAGGCAAGAGCCTGGCTAAAGGAAATATAGGAATCATTTGAGATTCTAAATGATTGACGAATCACAAAAGACTGTTTTTATCACTTACCCTCCTAAGAGAGAGACCACCCGCTGGTGAAAGGCCAAGGAAGGCACGAAGCAAGAGATTATAATAAACTGATTAAAGTTCAATCAATTGTTTCGAGAAAGTAATTCCCAAGGTTATGGAGATAGCGTAAAAGCTTTAGAGCCAGAACAAAGGCAGACGAGTATGATGAATTAGGAATCTAAGTTGTAAAAGTTATCAAGATTCGTTTTGAGGACACGAATCCAGAATGACGGGATGTTTGAAATCAATGCTTATGTTGTGTTGGTTCATGAAATAACGATAAGAGAAAGGAATATAAAGGCAAGAGAGTTTGAGGAATGATAAGGGAGTTGGGTATGAGGAAACCCTAAAGACTCATAGAAATAGAAATAGAAGAGTATGTAATCGTCAGGATGAGGGTGATTCACCATGAGTTAAAATTGATGGTTGAAGGCATAAGAGTTATGTATATTTTATCCCCTTTAAGTTGGGAGGATTCGAGGAAACCTTGAGGTAATTCGAAGGATAAATAATGAGACGCGGATAGACTGAGGAGACAAGAAAGTAAGAAATTAAGAAAATTGGATGAAGGAAGTGACCTTCAAGAATGGGAAATATAAGACCGGTGGCTTGATACCCCGAAAGGGAGACGCCAGGTATGAAAGATATCCCAACATTGAGGTGACGGTTGAGATAAACAACAAAAGTAAATAAGGAATTATTAAGAAGAAGTTCACGTTGAACACGACCAATATCTTCCAGAACATCCTTGTTATCGTTACCAAATTAGGCAAGACAAGCGGATAACCGTTGTTATCTTTTGGAGGCCATATGAATTGACCTCAATTTGAATAAGGATGCTATTATGAAGTTAGGTATAGACTATCGAGGTGGGAATGATGAATATGATAATCTATCAAGGAAATATGACTTGATTTATTCGTGGAAGGATGCAGGTACCTTTTAAAGGTGGAATTAAGGATAGAACATTGGTAACTTAAAATGAATCCTAGGGGACTGCATAAAGGTTGGCATGTCACCCTTAATAGGGACAGTATGAGTTTTGACAGTATGATTGGGAAAGGGTTAAGGTAACAACAACCTTTAAGAATCAGTGGAGAATTTTTTCAGAAGTATATAGACAATGGTTCTAGTAGTAGTAAATGGTATTTTGATATGCCCTGTATCTAAGGAATACAGGAGGAACGATTCAAGGATAACCCTAGAGGTTTTACAAGGAGAAAGGTAATATTCAAAATTTTCAAGAATAGAAATGTTGATAAAGGAAATATGACGTAATTATATTGATGCCAAGTGGGGCACGTGTTAAACCACGAGAAAGTATGGATCAGACCAGTAAAGGTCGAAATTGTTCAGGGCAAGTAGGACCTAAGATAAAAGATGTTCTAAGTATGATTGAGAGTTAGTCGTGACAGTGATTAACCTCTAAAGATTGAGGCAATAACTTATGGAAAAATGGTGATATTTTTTTTTCTTTTCCCATCTGATTTTAAGGAAAACATCTTCACTCAAGCAGTGATCGGAAATAAGGTAGAAAATTTATTTCGAGGTGGTTAAAATGACATTGACTGTAAGGAAATTTTACTATCAGGAAAGGCCAAAGCGGTGGCCGACACTTTAAAGGTAAGAGGATAATTATAGGCGCGTATGCCAAAAGAATACAGTGATGATGGTTAAAAATTTGAAGGTCGAATTATGGTTTGGAAGATTGACATTCCTTCTGATGACTGTGCAATATCCAACCGTAATAGTAGTTGGTAAAAGTTTAATTCATGTAATCGCCATGAACGGGCTATCTATCTTAGGAGGTCCTATCTTGGGATAAGCCAGGACCATGTTTCAAAAGGACTAAACGAACCTTTGAGTAAGTCTTCTATTTAAGGCATATGATTAAGAATGGTATTAACCTGCTATCGTTGCTTTGATTGAAACTCTTCTGCAATTTTATCTGCTTCATGTCATGTATGTATGTCAGAATCAGGAGTGTACTCCATGAATCATGAATGGTGATTATGTTACCTCCTTAGAAGGATTTGATACGACATGTATGGACTCCGTATAGTTAGCTATTAAGACTTCATGGAAAATGAATGACTACAGTGGGTCAGTGGTGGACCATAGTAAGGCAGCAATGATTCTGCGAGTATTGAGCTGATTACAACCGTGAGAGTTGTATTGGAATGGGTGTTGAGATTGAGTACCACTAATCGGGTCGTGGTAGTGTATAAGTTATCATTGATAGACTAATTAAGTAGAGTATCTACCTAGTGAATAATTATTCTTTCTTATCAATAGAGAGTCGTATTATTATACGAGGAAGGTTGCGGTGCAAGCATAGAATTCTAGTAACGATGATGTATAGAATGAGATCCCAGATTCGATTTTCGATGTCGAGGGAGTTTTAAAGGTGATTATGTATAAGCTCGAGGAAGAGTGTGGGTCCATAGAATGATGGACGGGATAGCGAAAATATTTAGGCATGGGAAATACGAGGCTATAATGCTTGATGCTGATATAAATACGTTTATGTTTTGTTCTCCTATGACAAACCTCTATAGTTCAGAGGTAAGTTCCAAGCCAGATATTTTATGGCAATAAAATTTTTTATGAATATACAATTCTCTTCAGTTCGTTCTTTTCTCTTCTTTTCATTTCATGTAAGCTGAGAAGAACAACCCTTCCAGAAGGGGAGGTATTGCCGAATGACTATCTATCTGTGTGATAGAAGCCGAGTAGGATACCAGCTATTGTTTAATTGCTTGTCAAGTACTAAAGGCTGGCCACCTTCTGTACTAACTATGCGATATAACAAGTGTTCATGATCATAGTGATCTCTCAACAAATTCCTTTACTTCTATTTGATTGATCAAATTTTGGAAAATAGAAACAACTGAAAAAGGAGTAATAAAGTGGTGGTAGTATGCGGAATGGGAACACATTCGTGATACTAAGGTTGACGTGGTTATTAAAAGGTTATAGAACGCTAACGAGCAAAAGTATAACCAGTATAATATTAGGAACGGAAGGTAGTAGCGATTACGAACTGGAAAAGAATGGGTATTGAGAAGCAGAAGCTCTAATGCTAAAAGCAATAATGAGAGTCTGTGCAATAGACTTGAAAGAATTTGGAATGATCACTTAATTCGGATTGAGTTATCTTACGACAATAGATCATATGTCATTATCGAGATGTCGCCTTATGAGATCCTTGAGGGAAGAAAATGTCGATCTCCCTTATGTTAGGATGAAGTTGTAGAGCGCAAGATGCTCGGACCCGCAGTAGTCCAAAGGACCAAGGATATGATAGATCTAATCAGAGGACGGCTGGTAGTAGCCCAAGATGGACATGATAAGTATGTTGATTTGACACGAAAGGATAAAGAGTATGAAATAGGGGACCTAGTAATGTTATAGGTATTCCTTGGAAAGGATTGATGAGGTTCGGAAAGAAAGGAAAGCTAAGTCTACAATTTGTTGGACCCTTGGATATATTAAGACGTTTGGGAAGTTAGCATATGAGCTAGCCCTAACCCCGAACATGTAGCAGGTCGTAACGTGTTTCACGTATCAATGTTAAGGAAGTGTAATTCAGATGCCAGATAAATAGAGGCATATGAGCGCATAGATATGCAACCCGACGTAACCTATATGGAGCAACCAGGAAGGGTTATAGAGTGAAAAGGAACAAGTGCTTAGGAGAAGGATTATCAAACTAGGCAGAGTTTGGTGGTAGAACCACAATGTGGGAAAATTGACTCGAGAGTTAGAAAGTGTAATGCTAAGAAAGTATCCCCATTTGTTTTCTATCTGATTCCGGGACGGAATCCTTTTAAGGAGGGGAGACTGTAATAACCCCAATTTTTGAGAAATTTTGAAACCCTTATGAATAGTGTTTTGCTGAACGAGAAAACTTTTCATGCCACGCTATGTAGGGGTTCTGTTATTGATCTTATGGGATATTATTAGTACTCTATGTGGTATATAAGTGTATGTAAAGATCGTCAGAATCCAATTCCGAACACTTTGATTTTCCCGGAAATCCACAAGATACGGAGAGAATTGAGTATAAGGTAACAGGATAAAAAGGATTTAAATTAAAGGATTATAAGAGAGGATCATAAAAGGAATATAATATATTGAGAAAGGTTAAGGGAACCTAAGTAATAAGATCCCGGGTATGATCCCTCAAACGATAAACGAGAACGAAAGATAAGCGAACCGTAAAACAAATAAGTGACCAAGAGACAAGCTTGTACAAGAAGCCAGGGACTGTGACATCATCAAACCACAAGGTGTGGACAAGTGGGAGCATTATGACATGTGCAAGGTGACATAGGCATGACAAAAAAGGAAGGAGATGTGGTGACTTTTTAACCACACAAAATCAAGGGCAACTAGGTAATTTACTAAATCAAACACAAAAACAAGCCAACCAAGCCAAGCAAATCATTTTCATCAAAACACAAAAACCATTCTCTCATCCAAGCAAGCTTGCTCTCGGCTTTTACTATTGCAAATGGAGGAGAAATTCAAAATTAAAGATCCAAGCCTCCTATATTGGTGAGTTAATTCCCTAATCATCTTCATGCTTAGTTAGGGCTATATCATGAGTTTAAGCCATCAATTCCTTCTCCATCTTCTCCATTTAATCAAAGAAGAAGACTATGAATAGTGTTTTCAAGTTTTTAACTTGAAGTTTTTCTTGTTTTTCTTGAAGATCCAAGCATTCTTAAGACTTCTCAAAGCTTCTTAAGGCTTCCTAGCTCCTCCCACCACTTCAAGGAAGGTATACCATCTCCAAACCCTAGATTCCTATATAATATAAGATGATTTTGATTAGTAGGGTGCTATGGTAGCTTGTTGTTGTGATTAGAGTTTGGGATTTGAAATGGTAGCGAAATGGAATGGTAAATGTTGTGGTTTTGATTAAAAGAACTTAAGTATGATTAAAGTTAAGTTTAGGCATAAGTATGAATGATTAAATTGAATTGGTTGGGGTTGTTATGATGTGATAAGGATGGATGTTTGTTGTATGATGGATTTGAGGTTGATTTGGAATGGGTTTGAATGGTTTAAAATATTGGAAATCGCGTAAACATAGTCGTCGTAACGTCCGATTTTCTTTGGACTGTTTTTGTGCATAGCATTAGGACCCGAGAACCCCCTGCTAGATTATGACCACTGCCATGTTTAGATAGCTCATGTTACGAGCTTTGTTTTGATATGTAGTTCGTTCGATTCCGATGCACGGATTAGGAGAAACGACCGTTTCAAGTAACGGCGTTTCGCGAACGAAACTTTTCCCCTCGCCTTACTTTGAAACATAGGTTAAAGACCGAAAAGGGTTAATTAATGTATGAAACAATTATGGTAAGTGTGTTAGGCAGTCGGTAAGACACTCGCGAAGGAATCGCTTTAAAACTCGTAGAGGTTAAATTATTAAAAATGGTGGAGCCGAGGGTACCCGAGTGACTTAAGCGAATCAGTGAGCGCAAAACAAGCGTTAGAGTCTAAGTTAGTTAAAGTATAGATTTACAAGTGATTTTGGTTTAATTCCAACTTACTTGTTGTTTATAGGTTACCAGACTCGTCCCAAGCCTTTTATCACCCCAAGTCGCTCAGGCAAGTTTTCTACCAGTTATAACTGTTGTTGTGATGTATATATGTATTTGCATTATCTTGCGATAGATGCAGGTTGGTTAATTAGCAAATGTTGCAATATATTGAAGCATGCTGCTATGGTATATATATATATGCATGCCTGTTTCATATTCTTTCCATATATATATCTGTTGATTCAGTTGATAATACCTATGCTAGAGGATAGCGGTAATTTGCATATACCCTTAGTATAGGGACCCAAAGGTGAAAATATTTTCTAGAACCGGGAGTCGAGGATCCCGAGTAGATTTTGTATATATGGATATAAATATATATATATATACTTATATATATATATATTGTCATAGTTTTCAAAACTATTAATCGAATAAGGTTTATTCGATAACTTTAACTTTATTTATTTGAATATTATTTGAATATTCATTCGAGGGCTTATGACTCTTTTATATTATTTATTGAATATTATTTGAATATTCATTCGAGGGCTTATGACTCTTTTATATTATTTATTGAATATTATTTGAATATTCATTCGAAGGCTTATGACTCAGTTTATATTATTTAATGAATATTATTTGAATATTCATTTGAGGATCTATGACTCCGATTATTTGCTGAGGTATATTCTTTATTTTATTAAAGAATAAGGTGTCAATAATCAAACTTATTTTTGATTATTCAAATAAAGATAATACTTTCATATAAGTATATCTTTGGTTATTTAATACTCGTTTCAAGTATAAGTTTTAATACTTCTACTTCAATTATTTTTATAAAGATTATTCTTTATGGGAAGATTATTTAAAAAATAATATTCAGTCATTTTCTAAATATTCCGGGGACTGATTTACTTCATTAAATCAGCTTTACTCCAAACACTCTTTAAAGTGTTTTCGAGTCTTCAAAATGATTTTTAAAAGTTAGAGCGGATCCCAAAACTCATTTTTATATTTAAGATCTTCCTTTTTAAGGGGATTTAAATACTCGCTCAAAACCTAAGGGATCCGGCTCTGTGGTGTATTTTATATTCGCAACAAGGTTGCAGTTTTGGTAAATGAATTGATTACTTGCCCAATGTTCGGGAAGTAAGCCCATCTAATTGAGTCGGCATAAGCGACAGGCCGGGGTACGGTCTATTAATGTGTAAGTGGCTGGGTGGCAGTCCATCAACGCGTAAGAGGCCGGGTGGCGGTCCAGCACAAGGTCCTTATGAGGCCAGGGTGATGACCGGTGGGGGATTCATCCATCTACTAGTAGAAAAGGTTACTTATTGGTATCTTTGCCTGATCAGCAAGATATCTGGTTTATGCCAAAATTCTTTTCCTTTCCAAAATTTATTGGATGTTTCAAACTCTGTTCATACTTTACATAACAGAGGTTCCAGGAAATGTTTAAAGAGATATATATGTGGATATATATATATATCGGGACTAAATAAAGTATCTCGTAACTTTATTTCATTCAATAATATTTCAAAGATTGAATCTATTCAAATCTTGTCTTGTAGTCTCATCTATGTGATGAACTTTTGAAACTGATTATAACTTGAACGGTGGTAGTTCAAGTAGTATTGGGAAAGATATAAGTATATTGGGGTATTTGGTAACCTCATCTTTTAAACTTATATCTAATTAATAATTGTCTTATGAATGACAAAGATTTTCAGAAAAACGTTGAAACAAGGTTAGATATATGAGATCACCATGCAACGATATTTTTTTTATATACAGTTATACACTGGGACTTTGTGTATATTATGCATGGAAGAGGACTTCCAATATTTTGAAAAGTATATATGTATATATACTGAATATTTTGCGACTTCATAGCATTAAGATATCAAACTTGGTTCATTTCTTTTGACCAAGACTTTCATGAGTATTATGAGTAGGCTCATATATTGTAAATCATTATACATATTATTTTGGTGGGCTTGCTGCTCACCCTTGCTTTATTTCTTCATCACACAACAACAGTTAGGAAAGATGGCCAGACTCCAGCAGACCCAGCGCAAGCGCGTGGGAAGCGTCCCGCGTCTTCCCGTTGATGTTGTAGCTGCTATAGCTGCAGAGGTAGATTTATTGTAGATCAGACCATCTACTTTTGAGAATCAATTATGTATAATTATAACTTGTGGCAGATAATGGCAATTAACTGTAAATTTATCAAGTAATCATTTTGGGTTGTAATAACTTTTAAATTGTGGATTCAAAGACTTGTACTTATTTCAATTTCATCTCTGAGACTATAACGGGTTGTGGTGTGTGTTAGTATGGGGTCACGACATGAGGTTATTTATTATTAATTAAGTGAAGTGATATTGTGGAAAGAAAGACCATGACAACCCGGATCCCCGACCCCGGATCTAGGGGTGTTACATTTGGGATCCGCTCTAACTTTTAAAAATCATTTTGAAGACTCGAAAACACTTTAAAGAGTGTTTGGAGTAATGCTGATTTAATGAAGTAAATCAGTCCCAATATATTTAGAAAATGTCTGAATATTATTATTTAAATAATATTCCCATAAAGAATAATCTTTATAAAATAATTGAAGTAGAAGTATTAAAACTTATACTTGAAATGAGTATTAAATAACCAAAGATATACTTATATGAAAGTACTATCTTTATTTGAATAATCGAAAATAAGTTTGATTATTGACACCTTATTCTTTAATAAAATAAAGAATATATCTCAGCAAATAATCGGAGTCATAGATCCTCAAATGAATATTCAAAAATATTCATTAAATAATATAAACTGAGTCATAAGCCCTCGAATGAATATTCAAATAATATTCAGATAATAAAATAAAAGGAGTCATACATCCTCAATTGAATATTCAAATAATATTCATTTAATATAAAGGAGTCATACACCTTCGAATAATATTCGAAATAATATTCAATAATAAAATAAAGTTAAAGTTATCGAATAAACCTTATTCGATTAATAGTTTTGAAAACTATGACCATATATATATATATATAAGTATATATATATATTTATATCCATATATACAAAATCTACTCGGGATCCTCGACTCCCGGTTTTAGAAAATATTTCCACCTTTGGGTCCCTGTACTAAGGGTATATGCAAATTACAGCTATCCTCTAGCATAGGTATTATGCAACTATAAGCATTTGAACCAACAGATATATAACTCAAGAATATGAGACAGGCATGCATATATACCATATCACATGCTACAATATAACGCAAGAATTTGCTAATAACCAATATGCATTTATCGCAAGATCATGCATATACACATATACATCACCACAACAGTATAATGGGTAGAAAACTTGCCTGAGCGACTGGGGGTTACAAATGGCTCGGGACGAGTTTGGTAACCTATAAACAACAAGTAAGTTGGAATTAAACCAAAGTCACTGGTAAATCTATACTTTAACTAACTTAGACTCTAACGCTTGTTTTGCGCTTACTGATTCTCTTAAGTCACTCGAGTACCCTCGGCTCCACCATTTTTAATAATTTAACCTTTACGAGTTTTAAGGCGATTCCTTCGCGAGTGTCTTACCAACTGCCTAACACACTTATCATAAATGTTTCATGCATTAATTAACCCTTTTTGGTCTTTAACCTATGTTTCAAAGTAAGGCGAGGGGAAAAGTTTCGTTCGTGAAACGCCGTTACTTGAAACGGTCGTTTCTCCTAAACCGTGCATCGGAATCGAACGAACTATATATCAAAACGAAGCTCGTAACATGAGCTATCTAAACATGGCAGTGGTCATAATCTAGCAGGGGGTTCTCGGGTCCTAATGCTATGCACAAAAACAGTCCAAAGAAAATCGGACGTTACGACGGCTATGTTTACGCGATTTCCCAATTTTAAACCATTCATAACCCTCCCAATTCAACCTCAAATCCAACATACAACCAACATCCATCCTTATCACATCATAACAACCCCAACCAATTCAATTTTAACATTCATACTTATGCCTAAGCTTACCTTTAACCATACTTAAGTTCTTTTAAATAAAACAACAACATTTACCATTCCATTTCAATACCAATTCAATCCCAAACTCTAAATCACCAATATCAAGCTACAATATCATCCTACTAATCAAAATCATCTTATAATACATAAGAATCTAGGGTTTGGAGATGGTATACCTTCCTTGAAGTGGTGGGAGGAGCTAGGAAGCCTTAAGAAGCTTTGAGAAGTCTTAGGAATGCTTGGATCTTCAAGGAAAACAAGAAAAACTTCAAGTTAAAAACTTGAAAACACTATTCATAGTCTTCTTCTTTGATTAAATAAAGAAGATGGAGAAGGAATTGATGGCTTAAACTCATGATATAGCCCTAACTAAGCATGAAGATGATTAGGGAATTAACTCACCAATTTAGGAAGCTTGGATCTTTGATTTTGAATTCCTTGCTCTTTTGAATAGTAAAAAGCCGAGAGCTTCTTCAAGAACAAGCCTTGGTTCTTTTTGATTTTGATGAAAATGATTTTACTTGGCTTGGTTGCTTTGTTTTTGTGTTTGATTTAGTCAATTACCTTGTTGCCCTTGAATTTGTGTGGTTCTCATTCAACCACACCTCCTTCCTTCCCATGTCATGCTTGTGTCATCCTCATGATGTCATCCTCCCCTCCTTGTCCTCTTTCTATTGGTTGGATGACATCATTCCCACTAATCCCCTTGATTAACTTCCTAATCGTTTGCCTAATGACCGCTGATCTGTTATACGGTTCGCTTAACTTTCGTTTTCGTTTATCGTTTGAGGGATCATACCCGGGATCTTATTACTTAGGTTCCCTTAACCTTTCTCAATATATTGTATTCCTTTTATGATCCTCTCTTATAATCCTTTAATTTAAATCCTTTTTATCCTGTTACCTTATACTCAATTCTTTCCGTATCTATTGGATTTCCGGGAAAATCAAAGTGTTCGGAATTGGATTCTGACGATCTTTACATACACTTATATACCACATAGAGTACTAATAATATTCCATAAGATCAATAACAGAACCCCTACATAGCGTGGCATGAAAATTTTTCTCATTCAGCAAAAACACTATTCATAAGGGTTTCAAAAATTTCCAAAAATTGGGGTTATTACAATATTCTTTTGCGTCAGCCATCATTTCTGGCCAAAAAAAGCCTAAGCGAGTGATTTTAGGGGCTAAGGCCCTGCCCCCCAAGTGTTGGCCACATATACTCTCATGAACTTCCTTTAAAGCAAGTCGAGCCTCATCCGGCCTGAGACATCTTAAATAAGGAACCACAAAAGACCTTTTATAAAGAATCCCATCAATCAAATAATATCTTAGGGCTCGTACAATCAACTTTCTTGCATCCATAACATCACTAGGAAGCCATCCAGTTTGCAAATGAGCCTTAATAGGATCTATCCATTACCTTTCAAGTCCTATGAGGGAAATTACCTTGACGTCTATGCTCCGTGTTTTCAAAACACGAAAGTACACGCTCCCAGAGATGATGAGGCAAACTTGGATAATGCATCGGTCTTAGTATTTTCTTCCCTTAGAATATGTTCAACATGGCATTCATCGAACTTGGTCATTACGGCCCTCACTAGGCATACATACTTTTCCATGGTTCCATCCTTGCCTCAAACTCCCCCTTAACCTGGGATACCACCAGTTTAGAATCTCCACAGACTTTCAAGTTCTTGACTCTAAATGTTCCTGCTAGGCCAAGGCCACCTATCAGAGCTTCATACTCGACTTTATTATTGGTGGTCGGAAAATCTAACTTCATAGCATATTCAATCAAGAACCCATCGGGGATTTGCAAAACTAAACTTGTTCCACTTGAATTTGTTTTCGATGCTCCATCAAAATAGAGAACCCAGAATTCCTTGTCCTTATTATCTTATTTTTCCTCCATGCCCTGAGGTTCTGTATCTCCCTGCCACTTCTTGGTTGGGGATGGTACATACAATCACGAAGTCAGCCAAGGCCTGGGCTATTATCGTCGTTCATGGATTATACTTTATGTCGAATTCTCCTAGCTCAATAGCCCATTTAATCAACCTTCCACTGGCTTTAGGACTATGGATGATGTTTCTCAAAGGCTGATTCGTTAGTACCTCAATCTTATGCGCTTGGAAGTAAGGACGTAACTTCCTTGAGGCCATCACTAAGGCTAAGGCAAACTTTTCAATAATCAAATAATTCAACTCAGCTCCATGCAGAATCTAACTGACATAGTATATGGGTTTCTGGACTTTAAGATCCTCCTTAACCAATACAACGCACAGTGCATTTTCTGAAATGGCCAAGTATAAGTACAAAGTTTCGTCCAGGTCTGGTTTGGCCAACAACGGGGCTTGGACCATATATTCTTCAACCCTTCGAATGCTTTCTTGACTCTCCTCAGTCCATATAAAATCTTTTATTTTCTTCAAGGATTTGAAAAATAGCATGCACTTGTCTTCAGATTTAGAGATAAATCACCCTAGGGCAGCGACCCTTCCGGTGAGCTTCTAAACATGTTTGATAGTCTTTGGAGGTTCCATCTCCAAAATGGCGTTTATCTTATCAGGATTGGCCTCGATTCCCCTCTTGGAGACCATCAATCCATAGAACTTTCCAGATCCCACTCCGAAAGCACACTTTGTGGGATTTAGCATCATTTTGTGGTATATCAGGACCTCAAAGGCTTCCCTCAAATGGGTTATATGGTTAGTCTTCACAAGACTATTGACTAACATGTCATTAACATACACTTCCATTTTTTCCAATAAAATCTTTAAAAATCTTATTTACCAACCTTTGATAGGTAGCTCCTGCATTCTTGTGCCCAAAGGCCATAACAAGATAACAAAAAACACCAAAGTCAGTGATAAATGATACCTTTGGGATGTCATTTTTATGCATCTTAATCTGATTGTATCAACTAAATCCATCCATAAAGCTCAGCATCTCATGACCAACGGTCGCATCGATCAGCGTATCTATCCTTGGCAGCGGAAAACAATCCTTTGGGCAGGCATCATTTAGGTCGGTGAAATCCAAGTACATCCTCCATTTTCCATTAGCCTTCTTTATCATTACAGGATTTTCTAACCATTCCGGAATTGTATCTCTTCAATGAAACCAGCCTCTAACAGCTTCTCTACTTCTTGCTTGATTGCCTTCTGCCTCTCAAGGGAAAAAGTCCTTTTATTTTGCTTCACGGTCTTTCGATTCGGATCTACGTTCAATTTATAAGTGATCAGCTCCGGGTCTATGCCAGGCATATCATCTGTTGACCATGCGAATACATCATTGTTTTCTCATATCCCGCTTCGGGTGGGAAACTTCATTACTGAATGGTAAGAAGAGGGGACTGCCTTGAAAGCATGTATTCACGTTCTTCCTATGATTGCATTATAAGTTGATCCAGCATTTACTACCATAAAATTTAACATATGTGTTGCTTGCCTCAGTTATTGACCCGTAGTCAAAGGCAGCTTAATTATCCCTTCTACGGGGCACTCGACTCCAGCGAAACCATATATCGGCATATCAGTTAGGGTTAATTGAGAATCATTGTAACCCATTCTTATGAAGGTATCATAGAGTAAGATGTCTACTGATGCTCCATTATCTACAAGGGCTCTTTTTACCGGACTGTTCCCTATTATGGGTGTTATGACTCAGGGATCATCATGAGGAAACTTGACCCCTTCCAAATCGAAATCATCAAACACCATTGCTACTCCGGTCCTGGCTCTTTTTGGAGCTTCCCCTATTATTTGCATGACTTCTCTGGTATAAGCTTTTCTTGAGTTCTTAGACAATCCAGCTGCAGTTGGTCCTCCAAAGATTATGTTTATCCGGCTCTCGAGGCTGAGGTCCCCCAAAAATGGTGTTTATCACCAGCCCCCGGGGTTGGAGGTTTCTCCCCTGATCATCCTGATCCTTCCTACGGTGATCAAAGTTCCTTCTTCCACTATTATTCCTAACTCCCCCATATCAGTATACTTTTTCAGTCTTCCTTTCCGAATGAGGAATTCAATCTCATCCTTCAGTTGTCGGCACTCATCAGTGTCATGACCAGCATCCTTGAGAAATCTACAATATTTGCTTCTATCTAGCTTAGCAGGATCAGCCTTCAAGGGCTTGGGCCAACGAACATCTCTATCTTTCTCGATTTCCATCAAGATCTGACTTCTAGGAGCGTTCCACTTAGCATATTCGGTGAACTTTTGCCCAGGTCCTCCCTTCTTCGAGGTTGAATCAACACTATATCGGTTCTAGGATACTTGTGTTAGTGTGTGTGCCCTAGAGACAACACTATTATGTTTATGTTATGAAATATTTGGATTATTAATTATGATTCTATGGATTATTCTTTAGTAATTTATTATATCTTTATTTTCTGTGATAAAATGTTAGATTAATAAATGTCCTTGGAATATGATATATAAATCTATATCTCTAAGTACGTGACTTAGAAATGATATTATGAGAATAGTATTGATCTTCCTAAAGGTCTATAGTCAAGTATTATTGTTCAGGGACGATAATAAATACGTTGAGACTAGTGTGTTTGTTGACTGATGATCACATCTCATTGATCATAGGTATGGAGATACTAAAGTCAAAACATAAGCACATGTATTGAATACATGGTGCTGGATTGACCCGTTGTGAGATATTACATGATTGAAGTGTCATAAGTTAATCTCACGGTGATAATGATGTATTGGTCCTTTGACCTGAAATCATTATATTTCCATACGAAAATTAATATACTTTGATACTATTAAAAAATATCCTTGACCGGGTAATAATAAAAGTAGACATTGGGTATATTATGAATCGTATGAAAAATATGAATGATCTAGATGGGATTTAGCCCTTTTATATTAAAGGAGTGATATTATTGGCCTCTTGATTGAGTAAGACCGTAAAATGCATGGTCGTGCTCAAATACTGATTTGTTTAATAGTTTACTCATTGATCAAGGAAAGAAGGATTAAGCATTAACGGAGAATGACACAATGCATGCCTCGAGTTTGATCTATAATATAAGGCTAAAGGGATTATATTACATTGTACATTATTCACGAAAGGTTTAATTGAATCACCAATTATTATTAATACTTGGGGAGTAATGATGTATTACTAGATCCCACTCATTATTTATAATTTTATTATTAGAAAATAAAATTATTGCCAACGTAATAATAACCTAAAGGGTCACACACAAAGAACATTTAAAATGGAGTGTTATTTAAATTATCAATTTAAATATTTTATTATTATTAATTCGAATTTAATTATTAAATTAATTAAGTGAGAGTTGATTTGTTGTATATATATCACAATTCAAATTTAATAATAATATAATACTCAAAATCAGAATGGGTCCTTTTAGAAGCCCATTAAGATTAGGGTTAGGCCCAAATCCTCTCTCCCCTATACATACATTAAGATGTATATTTTTAGGGTTAGAAGTTTAATCACATTTTTAGAGAAAAAACCCTAGCAGCTCTACATCCCAGAGAGGCTAGAGAGAGAGAGAAAAAAAAAAGAGGCAACCAAATCGGCTATTATTGGCTCTGATGATCGTTGAATGATCGGACGTTCGTGTGGATACCTTGAAGAGTAGATCTTCGAAGGGAGGGCTGCTGTGTTGGTTCATCAAGATCAAAACGTTCATTATATTAAGAAGGAAAGCTTTATTAAGGTAAACATCTATTCTCCATAATTATCCAGTCGTTATACATAGATCCTGCGGTAGGGATTCAAAGTTTTTTATTTTTCCGTTGTGTTTTATTACCTGAATCACTAACAACTTGTCCTTAGCATTATATTCCAGATCAGTTTTTCACTTCTTGCCACCAGCGGGCTCGTTGTTCACCACCGCTTTCCTCATACTTTCTTCCATCTTAATATACTTTTCAGCCCTCTGTTGGAGCTATAACATGCTCTCAGAAGGGCTCTTGGCTAGGACATCTTGAAGAATTCATCCCTAGTTCCCTGCTGCAGTGTTATCATTGCTACCTAATCATCGAGGTCTGGGACCTTCAAAGCTTCTTTTGTGAAACGGTTCAGATAATCCCTCAAAGACTCATTTACTCCTTGCACAATGCTCTTGAGGGATGCTGAACTCTTCTCATGCACTTTTTCATTTATGAATTGCTTAATGAAAGCTTGACTTAAGTCCCTAAAGGACCCAATTGAGTTCGGAGGCAGACGGCTATACCACCTTTGAGCCATCCCCGACAGGGTTTGAGGAAAGGCCTGACACTTAATAGCATCATTCATGGGCTGCAGTAATAGTGCGTTAGAGAATGTTCTGACATGATTAGCCGGATCTCCAGTACCATCATATGCTTTGATGGTAGGCATCTTAAACTTCCTTGAGATGTGGGCATACATTATTTCTTCAGTAAACGTCAGAGTGGGATCATCAGGATCTCCTAGGGGCATAAAATCACTTGGGTCAGCCCTTGGGACAACGGCCCTTCTTGGTATGGGACCATCCAGGTCTATGATTGGAGGAGGATCTCTCCGCCTTGGAGGAAGTGGCGGTCTTGGGGTTAAGTACGCCTCCAGGTCACGCTTCAACCTTTGGATCTCAGCTTCATGAGCCCTGATCCTCTCCTGTAACTCTTGGGGATTCATTCCTCGGGTGTTCCTGGGATGTTGATTAACATCAGGCATCGGTTCTTTACCAGCACGCCTCCTTCTTAGAGCCACATCATCATCCGAAGATTTGGAGTCTCTTTCAGTATAAGGTCTAGAGAATTCTTGATCCTCTGGAATGGGATCCAAACTCCGTATATATTGGGCCGTCTGCACTTGTGCTTCACTCCGATTGGAGTGCCCACTCCCTTCAGCCTCGGGATATAGGGGCATCCCGTAAGGGGGTTAGTGGTCACAATTGTCGAATATTCATACCCAACTGGTTGAGGATTCAAAGGTGCCTGTAACTGCTGAAACGGGGATTCGTCCCTTGAAGAGTAGGGGTATTCGTCCCTTGAGGTTGTGCCTCGGTTTTTCCTACCAGAGTCCCTCCTTGGGTGGAGGCGTAGGTTTAATGCGGGGGTATCTCCACTACTGATGAGATCGGTTGAGTTGTCCCAGCTGGTATTCCTTCAGGGGTGTTGCTTCTGCGTCGTGTGTTCACCATGGTTGTTTTTATGCTTTCCCACAGACGACACCAAATACTATGGATTAAAAACTAGGACGTACTTATCGCTAGGGTTCATGAGCTTCGAGGCTCGATTTGACTGCTCTTGTGTCTCATGACTCACTCTGCCTTAACAAGATGCCTACGTACCTTACTGTATGACCATGATCAAGTAAAAAATGTAGTTTTGATTTACGGGGTGAGACCCCTTATATAGGCATAGGCTTCCTTGAATTGGATTAGGGTTTGGAGACTTGGTGGGCAAGTCTCATATTTAGAGTGGATTTTGGAGCCCTAGAATGCAGGAAATTGATTCCTTATCCCAGGAGGTTTCTTGGAGGCCAATCTCCAAGGAATTGTATCCTTATTTGGACTTTACTTATCGGCTGATTTTACCCATATTAAATAATTACGAAATTAATTAATATTCAGGGTTTTGGGCTCCTTTATAATGGGCTTTATTGTCGGCCCAATCCGGGTATAATTAATGCGACATTAATTACGCAATCAGGGTTTATTTTACTCCCTATCAACTAAACTCTTGGAATATTCTAGAAACTATTATTTAATATAAGAGAATGTTTTAAGTCAGATTCATAGAACTGAAAAAGATGAATCTGTTGTGATTCATGTATGATGGTTTATATTCTCCTATTATAAATAGAGAAGTATGTATGAAGAGAAAGATAAGAGTTCAGATCAATATACAAACAAAATAATTATGAAGTGTTTTAATTTGTGTTCCACATACTGAAATTATACAAGTACTCTACACAAACACAAAATAACACTATTATACTGCTGTGGTTCATGTTCAAGCACAAGAAATTAAGGTCTGAGTCACCGGGGCCAATGGTAGATAGATCGTACTAAGATTATCCTACGAAGATCTCCACAAAGCAAGAGAAGGACTTTCCTTAGAGAATTTAGTTGGCAATGGTAGTTGTGGTTGCGTTTATAAAGGGGTTCCGGATGAAAACTATGGTCACTGGTGTATCCGGATGAAAGCTCTGCTTAGAACACAGGAGGTATGGGAAATTGTCGAAAAAGGCTATGATGAACCAGAGAATGAAGGAGCTTTGAATCAGGCTCAAAAAAACACTCTAGCAAAGGCTCGAAAACAAGATCAGTAAGCTTTATCTATCATACACATGGGTTTAGATGAAACCATATTTGAGAAGGTGGCATCTGCAATAAAAGCAAAGGAAGCCTGTGAGATTCTTCAGAATAATTTTAAAGGTATTGACAAAGTAAAAAAGGCACGATTACAAACTTTACGTGGTGAATTTGAATCATTACATATGAAAGAAACATAATCAATTCCAGATTATTTCATAAGAGTTTCCTTAGTTGTAAATCAAATGAAGAATTACGGAGAAAAATTAGAAGATGCTCGTGTCAATGAAAAGATATTGAGATCCTCGAATACAAAATTACAACTTGTTGGCATATCCATCAAAGAATCAAATGATACGGAGACCATGACTGTGGATCAACTTATGGGGTCCTTGCAAGCATATTCAGAATGGTTGTTAAAGAAGGAAGAGACAGAATCAAAAGCACTGAAAGCCAATGTTTCTATTGAAGACAGAGAGAAAGTGTTGTACACGCAATATACTAGAGGAAGAGGACGTGGACGTGCAAGTCAAAGCTTCAATAGAGGTAGAGGACGTTGGCAAGAAAATAACAGATTTGAAGAAAAGGTGCAAACAAATCAACAATATTGGCGTGGATAAGGACGTAGTCACGGTAGAGATGGAAGAACCCCTGTAAGAGGTAATTGATCAATTGAATGTTATAATTGTGGAAAATTTGGACACTTTGCCAAAGATTGTTGGTTTAACAAAAGGGTTGAAAACAAAAGGCAAACATAGCAGAAACGGAGGAGCAACAAAATAATGGTGTTCTGTTAATGGCCAACGAAGAGATTATTTCAGAAGATGATGTGATTTGGTATCTTGACAGTGGTACCAGCAACCATATGACTGGACTAAAATATTTCTTTACTGATTTAAAAGAAAATAAATTATGGATTTATGTCTTTTGGTGATGCATCAAAGGTTGAAGTCAAAGGAAAAGGAGAAATATATTTATTTTTCTAGAAAAGAAGGCAGGCCAGGAAAAATTGAAGATGTTTACTATATTCCGGACATGAAAAATAGTATTCTCAGCCTTGGACAATTACTTGAAAAAGGATATTCAATTTTTATGGAGAACAAAGTCATGTTCTTGAAGGACAAAAATGGTAGGACAATGGCTCAAATAGAAATGTCTCAAAATCGTATGTTCAAACTAAACTTGAAGAATATACAGGAAACATGTACAAGTGAAGATAGAGGACAAAGAAACTTTAAGACACGGGAGACTCGGACACTTACTTTATGGTGGTCTGAAAGAAATGTCAAATAAAGGTATGGTTCATGGAATACCAAGAATGGATTTTAAAGGAAGTTTTTGTGAAGAATGTGTGTTGGGAAAGCAAACAAGAAATTATTTCCAGAAGAAGGCAATGTATCGTGCTACGAAGCCTCTCGAATTGATGCATACAAACATTTGTGGTCCTATCACAACTAAGTCATACAGCTCCAAGAGGTATTTTCTTACCTTCTTTGATGACTATTCTAGAAGGACATGGGTTTATTTTTTAAATAAAAAATCAGAGGCATTAAAATTATTCAAGAAATTCAAAGTGTTGGTAGAAAAGAAGACAGGATTGCATATTAAGGGATTGCATTCAGATAGAGGCGGAGAATACACATCAAATAGCTTCACATAATATTGTGAAGAACAGGGAATTAGATGTTCTTAACAGCCCCATATTCACCACAGCAGAACGGCGTAAATGAAAGAAAAAATCGGACAATCTTAAACATGGTTCGATCAATGATTAATGGCAAAGAACTACCAAAAGAACTCTGGGCAGAAGCAGTGCAGTGTGCAGTTTACATTCAAAATCGATGTCCACATTCAAATTTAGGAAATAAAATACCTAAAGAACTATGGAGTGGAAGGAAGCCTAATGTATCACATCTAAAAAATTTTGGAAGTGTGGCATACTCACATGTACCAGATCAAAGAAGAACAAAGTTGGACGACAAGAGAAGAAAATATATTTTTGTTGGGTATGATCAGAAAATAAAATCTTATAGACTTCTTGACCCAGTTACAATGAAGGTGGAAATAAGTTGAGATGTACACATACAAGAAGATGACGCATGGAACTGGAGAAAAGCGCCAGAAAATGAACCAAAGGCAGAAGATTTTCCAATTTCAAAAATCTCACCAACAAATTTTGATGCACCAGAAGATAATGAAGTAAATGAAGATGAACCCCGGAATCCTAGAATGAGAAATTTACAAGACATATATGAACATGGTGAGGTGCACCTAGTGTGTTTGGTAGCTGATACAAAAAGTATAGAATTTTGAGAAGCTGTGAAAGACAAGAAGTGGCAGGCTGTAATGGATGAAGAAATCAAAGCTGTAGAAAAGAACGAAACCCGGAAACTTGTTGAACCTCCAGAAGGTTGTAAGCCTATCAATGTAAAATGGGTTTATAAGAAGAAAATAAAGGCGCGGTTAGTTGCAAAGGGCTACCGACAAAAGGCCAGAATAGACTATGATAAAGTTTTCGCACCCGTTTCCAGAATGGAGACAATAAGACTTTTAATATCACAGGCTACTCAATTCAAGTGGCCTATTTACCAAATGAACGTAAAATCTACTTTTTTAAATGGAATGCTCGAAGAGGAGGTGTATGTGAGCCAACCACCAGGATAAATAAAGGCAGGAAAAGAAAGAATGGTATTGAGATTTTATAAGGCGTTATACGGTTTAAAACAGGCACCACGGGCATAGAACACCCGTATTGGGAAAGCAAACAAAAAAATCCATTTATAAGGATATACCAAGAATGGATTTTAAAGAAAGTTTTTGTGAAGAATGTGTGTTGGGAAAGCAAACAAGAAATTCTTACCAGAAGAAGGCAATATATCGTGCTACAAAGCCTCTCGAATTGGTGCATACAAACATTTGTAGTTCTATCACACCCAAGTTGTAACACCCCCAAATCCGGGGTCGGGGATCCGGGTTGTCACGAGTTCCATTTTCCTTAATAACACCCAATCTTAATAAATAATCAACTACTCTGTACTGTGACCCCACCATAAACACACACACCACAAGTTATAGTCTCAGAGATGAATATCCAAAAAAAATAATCACAAGTCATTTTATTCCATCATTATATGCCAATACACTTTAAAAGGGTTTCTGAATAAATTTACCTTTCTTTGCCATTATTACAATTCGTAAATATACATAAATCTGGTACATCAAATGTTGAAAGCCTAGTCTATTGGTAGTTCTTACCTCAGCTACAGCGACATCAACACCTATAGGAAACTGCGGAACGTTTCCTATCCGCTCGCGAATTGGGAGCTTGGTCATGTTCATCTTGTCTATCTGATGTTGTGTGATGAAAGAAGAAAGCAAGGGTGAGCAACAAGCCCACCAAAATAATATGTATAATGATTAACAATATACGAGCATTCTCATAGTACTCATGAAAGTCTTGGTCAAAAGAAATGAACCAAGTTTGATATCTTAATGCGATGAAGTCGCAAAATATTCAGTATATATACATATATACTTTTCAAAATCTTGGAAGTCCTCTTCCATGCATAATATACACAGAGTTCCAGTTTATAACTGTATAAAAATATCGTTGCAAGGTGATCTCATATGTCTAACCTTGTCTCAACGTTTTTCTGAAAATCTTTGACATGCACAAGATAATCATTTACTAGATATAAGTTTAAAAGATGAAGTTACAAGATACTCCAATATACTTATATCTTTTCCGAATACTACTTGAACTACTACCGTTCAATGTATAAATAGTTCATCCCATAGATTAAGCTACAAGACAAAACTTGTATAGAATCAATCTTTAAAATATCATCAAAATAAAATGAAGTTATGAGATACTTCATTTGATGCACACATCATTTTGAAAACTTGACCCTACCAACACTCAACAATCGCCCAACCGTAGCCTTTCTATCGAAGTGCTCTGGGTAGTGTTGCAAAAATATCCAATTGGATGATGAACTCATTACGGGAGTTTGCCGCGCCAGGAAGACCACTTACGATGATCAGTCGTAGTAGTACAACCCCACCATTTTCTACATGTAGAGGAGAACCTGTCGGATTTACTTGTCAACCGAACACTGGACTCCTAAGGAATGGACCGTCTTAGCGGAACTTCCAGGCCATTTTGGGCCAATATAATAAGGCTGGGCCGGCGCCACTCGACCAATTACGCCACTCCTAGTTCAGATGAAATCCATGACTCTGAAACGTAAAGCTCGTCCCCACTTTCCCCAAGTAGAAACTTGTTGATACGGCTCCACCAAGAAGTCGTATATAGTTGGAAAGGAAAACTCACCGATATTTCCCAGGCGATGCGTTTTAATGGATTAACTTGTTCCAAGAATTTTACTTCCCGAGTATTGGGTAAGTAATCAAAAACTCTTTTATCAAGACAGCAACCTTGTTGCGAATATAAAACACACACAGAGCCGGATCCCTCAGGTTTTGAGCGAGTATTTAAATCCCCTTCGAAAGGAGGATCTTAAATATAAAAATGAGTTTTGGGATCCGCTCTAACTTTTAAAATCATTTCGAAGACTCGCAAAACATTTTTAAGAATGTTTGGAGTAATGCTGATTTAATAAAATAAATCAGTCTCAATATATTAGAAAATATCTGAATATTATTATTTAAATAATATTCCCGTAAAGAATAATCTTTATAAAAATAATTGAAGTAGAAGTTGTAAAACATATACTTGAAATGAATCTTAAATAATCAAAGATGTACTTATACGAAAGTAATATCTTATTTGAATAATCAAAAGTATGTTTGATTATTGACACATTATTCTATAATAAAATAAAGAATATTATTTAGTAAATAATCGGAGTCATAAGTCCTCGAATGAATATTCAAAATAATATTCATTAATAAAATAAACGGAGTCATAAGCCCTCGAATGAATATTCAAAAATAATATTCAATAAATAAAATAAGCGGAGTCATATATCCTCGAATGAATATTCAAAATAATATTCATTAATAAAATAAAGTTATCGAGTAAACCTTATTGGATTCATAGTATTGAAAACTGTATCCATATATATATATAAATATATATATATATATATATACTCGGGAACATCAACTCCCGGTTTAGAAATATGTTCACCTTTTGATCCCCTATACTAAGGGTAAACTCAAATACTGCTTATTTCTAGCATAGGTATTATGCAACTATAAGCATTAAACCAACAGATATATAATCAAGAATATGAAACAGGCATGCATATATACCCTATCACATGCTACAATATATCGCAAGAATTTGCTAATAACAAATATGCATTTATCGCAAGATCATGCATATACACATATACATCACAACAACAGTTATACGGGTAGAAAACTTGCCTGAGTGCTCCCGGATAGACTTAATCTTAGAGTGGGTCCGATAACCTATGAACAACAATATAAGTCGGAATTAAACCCCGGTCGCTTAAGAAACTAGACTTTAACCATTTAGAGTCCGAACGTTCGCTTTCGCGCTTAACGATTCACTTAAGTCGCTCGAGTACTCTCGGCTCCAACATTTTTAATAAATTAACCATTAAGGGTTTTAAGGCGATTCTTTCGCGAGTACCTTACCAACTGCCTAATCCACTTAACATAATTGTTTCTTACCCCAATTAATCATTTAAGGTCCTTAACAAAGGTTTCAAAGTAAGGCGAGGGGTAATGGTTCGGTCGCGAAACGTCGTTACTTAAAACGGTCGTTTCTCCTAAACCGTACATCGGATTCAAACGAACCACATATCAAAACGAAGCTCGCAACATGAACTATCTAAAAATGGCAATGGTAAAAACCTAGCAGGGAGTTCTGGGGTCCTAATGTTATGAACAAAAGCAGTCTAAAGTAAATCGGACATTACGACGGCTATGTTTACGCGATTTCCCAATTTTATACCATTCCAATTCAACCCACAATCAATCCACAATCAAAACTCCATCCATACCATACTACAACAGCCCCAACAACTCAATATTACCAATTCATACTTATTTCCCAATTATGAACTAAGAGTTTACTTAAGTTCATTAACTAATAACCAAGACTTCCAACTCCAAAAATATCACAAAACCAATTAATCTCTAAACACACAATAATCATGCCTCTCATCAACTAAACTACTCATAGCAAGCTTTAAACATGATTACACACCCATTACACTAACCCATCATCTAAACATTAGGAAATCTAAACAACAAAACTTAAGACTAAGATCATGAAGAGTTATACCTTCCTTGAAGCTTTTAATCTATGAAAGATCCTTGGAATGCCCATGGAAGCCTTAATCTAACCTCCTACAAGCTTGATCTTTCAAAGAAATCAAGAACACAAAAATTAATTTCAAGAAGTACTATTCACCATCTTCTTCCTTGATTTATAAAAAAAGATTGGCTTGGAATTAGAAGCTTAAACTTATAGGAAGTATGTAACTATCCATGGGGAAGCTTAGATAAATACCTTGCCAAATAGTAAGTGGTGGAGCTTGGATCTTCATTTTTTTATAAAAGAAGCCGAGAGCTTCATGAAGAAAATGGAGGGTTTTGTGTTTTGTGATTTGTTTTGATTTTCCTTGGTTGTTTTTGTTTTGATTTTGGTTAATTACCTTATTAACCTTAAACTTTGTGTGGTTATTATTCATCCACACCTCCTTCCCTCCTATGTCATGCTTATGTCACTTTGTGATGTCATCATCCCTTACTTGCCCTCTTCTTATTGGTTGGATGACCTCATCATCCCTAACCTCCTTGATTAACTTCCTAATTGTTTGCCTAATGACCGCTGAGCTGTTATACGGTTCGCTTAACTTTCGCTTTCGTTTATCGTTTGAGGGATCATACCCGGGATCTTATTACTTGGGTTTCCTTAACCTTTCTCAATACATTATAATCCTCTTATGATCCTCTCTTATAATCCTTTAATTTAAATCATTTTTATCATGTTACCTTATACTCAATTCTTTCCGTATCTAGTGGATTTCCGGGAAAAATCAAAGTGTTCGGAATTGGATTCTGACGATCTTTACATACACTTATACACCATATAGAGTACTGATAAAATCTCAGAATATCCATAACAGAACCCCTACATAGTGTGGCATAAAAAGTTTTCTCATTCAGCATAATCTGCAAAATCACTATTCATAAGGGTTTCAAAAATTTCCAAAAATTGGGGTTATTACAGTCTCCCCTCCTTAAAAGGATTCCGTCCCGGAATCAGATAGAAAATGAATAGGGATACTCTCTTAGCATTGCACTTTCTAACTCTCGAGTAAATTTTCCCACATTATGGTCCTACAACCAAACTCTGCCTAGTTTGATAACCTTTCTCCTAAGCACTTGTTCCTTTTCACTCTATAACCCTTCCTGGTTATTCCATAAAGGTTACGTCGGGTTGCATGTCTATGCGCTCATATGCCCCTATTTATCTGGCATCCGAATTACACTTCCTTAACATTGATACGTGGAACACGTTATGACTTGCTACATATTCGGGGGTAGGGCTAGCTCATATGCTAACTTCCCAAAACGTCTTAATATATCCAAGGGTCCAACAATTTATGGACTTAGCTTTCCTTTCTTTCCGAATCTCATCAATCCTTTCCAAGGATTTCCAAGGGGATACCTTTAAAACACTAGGTCCCCTACTTCCTATTCTTTGTCCTTTCGTGTCAAATCAACATACTTCTTATGTCCATCTTGGGCTACCACCAGCCGTCCTCTGATTAGATCTATTATATCCTTGGTCCTTTGGACTACTGCGGGTCCGAGCATCTTGCGCTCTATAACTTCATCCTAACATAAGGGAGATCGACATTGTCTTCCCTCAAGGATCTCATAAGACGACACCTCAATACCTGACATACGATCTATTATCGTGAGAAAACTCAATCCGCGTTAAGTGATCATTCCAAATTCTTTCAAGTCTATTGCACAGACTCTTATTATAGCTTTTAGCATTATAGCTCTTATTTCTCAATATCCACTCTCTTCCCGTTCATAATCGCTACTACCTTCCGTTCCTAATATTATACTGGTTATACTTTTGCTCGTTAGCGTTCTATAACCTTTTAATAAATGCGTCAACCTTAGCATCACGAACGTGTTTCCATTCCGATACCACCATAACTTTACTACTCCTTTTTCAGCTGCTTCTATCTTTGGAAGCTTGATCAATCATATATAAGTAAAGGAATTTGCTGAGAGATCACTATGATCATGAACACTTGTTATATCGCATAGTTAGTACAGAAGGTGGCCAGCCTTTAGTACTTGACAAGCAATTAAACAACATGTGGTATCCTACTAGGCTTCTATCACACAGATAGATAGTCATTCGGCAATACCTCCCCTTCTGGAAGGGTTGTTCTTCTCAACTTACATGAAATGAAAATGAGAGAAAGGAACGAATTGAAGAGAATTGTATATATAAAAAAAATATACTGCCACAAAATATATGGCTTGGAACCTACCTCTGAACTATAGAGGTTTGTCATAGGAGAACAAAACATATGTGTATATATATCAAGTATTATCGCATCATACTTCACATGCTTAAATATTTTGCTATTCCGTCCATCATTCTATGGACCCTTGCTCTTCCTCGAGCTTATACACAATCACCTTTGAAACTCCCTCGATATCGAAAATCGAACCTGGGATCTCATTCTAGACATCATCGTTACTAGAATTCTATGCTTGCATCGCAACCTTTCTCGTATAGTCATACGACTCTCTTTTCATAAGAGGATATAAATATTCAATAGGTAGATACTCTACTTAATTAGTCTATCAATAATAACTTATACACTACTACGACCCGATTAGTGGTACTCAATCTCAACATCTATTCCAATACAACTCTCACGGTTGTAATCAGCTCATTACTCGCAGAATCATTGCTGCATTACTATGGTCCACTACTGACCTACTGTCGTCATTCATTTTCCATGAAGTCTTAATATCTAACCATACGGAGTCCATACATGTCGTATCAAATCCTTCTAAGGAGTTAACATAATCACCATTCATAATTCATGAAGAACACTCCTGATCCTGACATACATACATGACATGAAGCATATAAAATTGCAGAAGAGTTTCAATCAAAGCACCGATAGCAGGTTAATACCATTCTTAATCATATACCTTCAATAGAAGACTTAACTCGAAGGTTCGTCTAGTCCTTTTTGAAATATGGTCCTGGCTTATCTCAAGATAGCACCTTCTGAGATTGATAGCCCGCTCATGGCGATTACACGAATTAAACCTTTACCAACTACTATTACGGTTGGGTATTGCACAGTCATCAGAAGGAATGTCAATCTTCCAAACCATAATACAACCTTCACAGCTTTAACCATCATCACTGTATTTCTTTGGCACAAGCGCCTATAATTATCCTCTTACCTTTAAAGTGTCGGCCACCTCTTTGGCCTTTCCTGATAGTAAAATTTCCTTACAGTCAATGTCATTTTAACCACCTCCAAATAAATTTTCTACCTCATTTCAATCACTGCTTATGTGAAGATGTTTTCCTTAAAATCTGATGAGTAAAAAAAATATCACCATTTTTCCATAAGTTATTGCCTCAGTCTTTAGAGGTTAATCACTGTCACGACTGACTCTCAATCATACTTCGAACATCTTTTATCTTAAGTCCTAATTGCCCTGAACAATTTCGACCATTACTGGTTCGATCCATACTTTCTCGTGGTTTAACACGTGCCCCACTTGGCATCATTATAATTACGTCATATTTCCTTTATCAATATTTCTATTCTTGAGAATTTTGAATATTACCTTTCTTCTTGTAAAACCTCTAAGGTTATCCTTGAATCATTCCTCCTGTATTCCCTAGATACAGGGCATATCAAAATACCATATACTAATACTAGAATCATTGTCTATATACTTTTGAAAAAATTTCTTCACTGATTCTTTAAAGGTTGTTGTTACCTTAATCCTTTCCAATTCATATTGTCAAAACTCATACTATCCCTATTAAGGGTGAAATGCCAACCTTTATGCATTCCCCTAGGATTCGTTTTAAGTTACCGATGTTCTATCCTTAATTCCACCTTTAAAAAGGTACATGCATCCTTTCATGGATAAATCAAGTCATATATCCCTGATAAGGGCGTCTTATTCAATCATTCCCACCTCGATAGTATATGCCTAATTTCACAATAACATCTGTATTCAAAATGAGGCCAATCAATATGGCCTCCAAAAGATAACAACGGTTATCCGCTTTTCTTGCCTAATTTGGTAACGATACAAGGATGTTATGGAAGATATTGGTCGTGTTCAACGTGAACCTCTTCTTTATAATTCCTTATTTACTTTTGTTGTTTATCTCAATAGTCACCTCAATGTTGAGATATCTTTCATACCTGGCGTCTCCCTTTCTGAGTATCGAGCCACCGGTCTTACACTTCACATTCTTGAAGGTTACTTCCTTTATCCAATTTTCCTAATTTCTTACTTTCTTGTCTCCTTAGTCCATCCGCGTCTCATTATTTATTCTTCGAACTATCTCAGGGTTTCCTCGAATCCTCCCAACTTACAGGGGATAAAATATATGTATCTCTTATTCCTTCAATCGTCAACTTTAACTCATGGTGAATCACCCTCATCCTGACGATTACATACTTTTCTATTTCTATTGCTACGAGTCTTTAGGGTTTCCTCATACCCAACTCCCTTATCATTCCTCAAACTCTATTGCCTTTATATTCCTTTCCACTTCAGTTTCTTTTTATTTTCCTTTCTCTTATCATTATTTCATAAACCCACTAATCATTGACTTCAAGCATCACATCGTTCTGGGATTCTTGTCATCAGAACGAATTTTGACAACTTTTATAACTTAGCTTCATATTTCATCATACTCGTCCGCCTTTGTTCTGACTCTAAAGCTTTTACACTATCTCCATAACCTTGGGAATTACTTTCCCGAAAACAATTGACTGAACTTTAATCAGTTTATTCTAACATCTGGCTCCGTGCCTTTCTTGGTCTTTCACCAGTGGTGGCCCTTCTCTTAGGAGGGTAAGTGACAAAAATAGTCTTTTGTGATTCGTCCATCATTTAGAATCTCAAATGATTCCTATATTTCCTTTAGCCAGGCTCTTGCCTCGACTGGGTCAGCTTGTTCCTTGGAACTCTAAGAGCTTAGCGACTTAAAGAACCTAAAAGAATTTCTCACCGCATTGTTTCCTCAAGGTGGTGGTTGGGAATAAAAGTATAAGTTCTGTTTAGACAGGTCCATGAATTTTCGTATAGGAGTACCGTCTCGGGTCTCCTTTCCTTACTCGACTTTCTGTTTCCTTAGTATGAAATGTTTCATCCTTCTCCCATACTTGGGGTTATCTTATACGTTAAAATCCTCATTTTCCACTTCATTATGTTATGGGTTCCTTTTATCTTGATGGCGTCCTCCCTGACTATCACATTCAGGGTTTGCCCTTAATCTTATTCCTTGAACTATGACTTTTATCTAAGATCTCATCTTTAAGCTTTTGAACATTTGGAACCCAAATTATATAAGAATACCTCATTATTCCCTTATCATCTTTCTCGGTATTAATCTCATATCTATTTGTTGGTTCTCTGCCTTCATTCATCACTTTTTCTGGCACAATATGTTCTTTTCCGATAATTCGGACTGTATTGCAATCTCAAACAGCTTTTCGGTACCGGCTCCGGTTACCTTCACTTCTATTTCCATTTTCTCAAAATCTCTTATAAACTCTCCCAAAGACATTATTATCTTGAGTCTCTCCTTTTTACTAAGGGCATCAGCCACCAGATTGGCTTTCCCCGAATGATAAAGAATCTCCCAATCATAATTCTTGATTATCTCTAACCGCCTTCTCTGGCGTATGTTGAGCTCTTTCTTCGTGAAAATGCACTAGAGCACTTATGGCTTGTGTAAATCTCGCACTTCTCTCCATACAAGTAGTGCCTCAAATCTTTAGGGCAAAACTATTGCCATGAGCCCAAGCTCATGGGTGGGGATATCGAATTTTAAATTCCCTTAATTGTCTTGACGCGTACGCGATTACCTTGTTGTGTTGTATAAGAAGCACCCTAATTCCTTATGTGAAGCGTCACTACAAATCAAAAAATCTCCTTTCCCATCCGGCAACGCCAACATGGGAGCCATCACCAACCTTTGCTTCAGTTCTTGAAAGCTGTTCTCGCATTTCTCTGTCCATTCAAACTTCTCAGTGTTACGAGTAAGCCGCGTTAAAGGGCTACTATCTTTACAAACTTGAACGAACCTCCGGTAGTGACCGACCAATCCTACCTCTGGTAGCCGACCTAACCATGGTCATCAATTCATCAGTGGTCCTTTATTCATTCTTGTCAGGATCCTCCATGGGATCCTCCTCAGCAACTATCCCTTCTAGGACAACATCCTCAACCGCTACATCCTCAATATGAACATCATTCGATCCCGCGTTAGGACGCTCTATCAGATCCATAATCTGATCTCCAATAAGTAATAAAACATCATCGCATTGTTGCTCCTCAACCTCAGGGTTCGGAGTCCCGCTACCATATACGATAACGAACTACGCTTTTATCACGATATTTATAAGGGTTCCCATAAGGGTTTTAACTGTCAGTACTACGTTAGGTAGCCCGACTATGAACTTGGCAAGAGTTCTTATTATCTTAGTGAACTTATTATCTTAACGTCACATCATCTCTGAGGTTTATAACGCTTAGCTCTGATACCACTTCTGTAACACCCCCAAATCCGGGGTCGGGTATCCGGGTTGTCACGAGTTCCATTTTCCTTAATAACACCTAATCTTAATAAATAATCAACTACTCTGTACTGTGACCCCACCATAAACACACACACCACAAGTTATAGTCTCAGAGATGAATATCCAAAAAAATAATCTTAAGTCGTTTTATTCCACCATTATATGCCAATACACTTTAAAAGGGTTTCTGAATAAATTTACCTTTCTTTGCCATTATTACAATTCGTAAATATACATAAATCTGGTACATCAAAAGTTGAAAGCCTAGCCTATTGGTAGTTCCTACCTCAGCTACATCGACATCAACACCTATAGGAAACTGCGGAACGTTTCCTATCCACTCGCGAATTGGGAGCTTGGTCATGTTCATCTTGTCTATCTGATGTTGTGTGATGAAAGAAGAAAGCAAGGGTTAGCAACAAGCCCACCAAAATAATATGTATAATGATTAACAATATACGAGCATTCTCATAGTACTCATGAAAGTCTTGGTCAAAAGAAATGAACCAAGTTTGATATCTTAATGCGATGAAGTCACAAAATATTCAGTATATATACATATATACTTTTCAAAATCTTGGAAGTCCTCTTCCATGCATAATATACACAGAGTTCCAGTTTATAACTGTATAAAAATATCGTTGCAAGGTGATCTCATATGTCTAACCTTGTCTCAACGTTTTTCTGAAAATCTTTGACATGCACAAGATAATCATTTACTAGATATAAGTTTAAAAGATGAAGTTACAAGATACTCCAATATACTTATATCTTTTCCGAATACTACTTGAACTACTACCGTTCAATGTATAAATAGTTCATCCCATAGATTAAGCTACAAGACAAAACTTGTATAGAATCAATCTTTAAAATATCATCAAAATAAAATGAAGTTATGAGATACTTCATTTGATGCACACATCATTTTGAAAACTTGACCCTGCCAACACTCAACAATCGCCCAACCGTAGCCTTTCTATCGAAGTGCTCTGGGTAGTGTTGCAGAAATATCCAATTGGATGATGAACTCATTACGGGAGTTTGCCACGCCAGGAAGACCACTTACGATGATCAGTCGTAGTAGTACAACCCCACCATTTTCTACATGTAGAGGAGAACTTGTCGGATTTACTTGTCAACCGAACATTGGACTCCTAAGGAATGGACCGTCTTAGCGAAACTTCCAGGCCATTTTGGGCCAATATAATAAGGCTGGGCCGGCGCCACTCGACCACTTACGCCACTCCTAGTTCAGATGAAATCCATGACTTTGAAACGTAAAGCTCGTCCCCACTTTCCCCAAGTAGAAACTTATTGATACGGCTCCACCAAGAAGTCGTATCTAGTTGGAAAGGAAAACTCACCGATATTTCCCAGGCGATGCGTGTTAATGGATTAACTTGTTCCAAGAATTTTACTTCCCGAGTATTGGGTAAGTAATCAAAAACTCTTTTATCAAGACAGCAACCTTGTTGCGAATATAAAACACACCACAGAACCGGATCCCTCAAGTTTTGAGCGAGTATTTAAATCCCCTTCGGACGGAGGATCTTAAATATAAAAATGAGTTTTGGGATCCGCTCTAACTTTTAAAATCATTTCGAAGACTCGCAAAACATTTTTAAGAATGTTTGGAGTAATGCTGATTTAATAAAATAAATCAGTCCCTATATATTAGAAAATATCTGAATATTATTATTTAAATAATATTCCCGTAAAGAATAATCTTTATAAAAATAATTGAAGTAGAAGTTGTAAAACTTATACTTGAAATGAATCTTAAATAATCAAAGATGTACTTATACGAAAGTAATATCTTATTTGAATAATCAAAAGTATTCAATGCTTATAGTTGCATAATACCAAATATGCATTTATCGCAAGATCATGCATATACACATATACATCACAACAACAGTTATACGGGTAGAAAACTTGCCAGAGTGCTCCCGGATAGACTTAAGCTTAGAGTGGGTCCGATAACCTATGAACAACAACATAAGTCGGAATTAAACCCCGGTCGCTTAAGAAACTAGACTTTAACCATTTAGAGTCCTAACGTTCGCTTTCGCGCTTAACGATTCACTTAAGTCGCTCGAGTACTCTCGGCTCCACCATTTTTAATAAATTAACCATTAAGGGTTTTAAGGCGATTCTTTCGCGAGTACCTTACCAACTGCCTAATCCACTTAACATAATTGTTTCTTACCCCAATTAATCATTTAAGGTCCTTAACCAAGGTTTCAAAGTAAGGCGAGGGGTAATGGTTCGGTCGCGAAATGCCGTTACTTAAAATGGTCGTTTCTCCTAAACCGTACATCGGATTCAAATGAACCACATATCAAAACGAAGCTCGCAACATGAAATATCTAAAAATGGCAATGGTAAAAACCTAGCAGGGAGTTCTCGGGTCCTAATGTTATGAACAAAATCAGTCTAAAGTAAATCGGACATTACGACGGCTATGTTTACGCGATTTCCCAATTTTATACCATTCCAATTCAACCCACAATCAATCCACAATTAAAACTCCATCCATACCATACTACAACAGCCCCAACAACTCAATATTACCAATTCATACTTATTTCCCAATTATGAACTAAGAGTTTACTTAAGTTCATTAACTAATAACCAAGACTTCCAACTCCAAAAATATCACAAAACCAACCAATCTCTAAACACACAATAATCATGCCTCTCATCAACTAAACTACTCATAGAAAGATTTAAACATGATTACACACCCATTACACTAACCCATCATCTAAACATTAGGAAATCTAAACAACAAAACTTAAGACTAAGATCATGAAGAGTTATACCTTCCTTGAAGCTTTTAATATATGAAAGATCCTTGGAATGCCCATGGAAGCCTTAATCTAACCTCCTACAAGCTTGATCTTTCAAAGAAATCAAGAACACAAAAATTAATTTCAAGAAGTACTATTCACCATCTTCTTCCTTGATTTATAAAAAAAGATTGGCTTGGAATTAGAAGCTTAAACTTTTAGGAAGTATGTAACTATTCATGGGGAAGCTTAGATAAATACCTTGCCAAATAGTAAGTGGTGGAGCTTGGATCTTCATTTTTTTATAAAAGAAGCCGAGAGCTTCATGAAGAAAATGGAGGGTTTTGTGGTTTGTGATTTGTTTTGATTTTCCTTGGTTGTTTTTGTTTTGATTTTGGTTAATTACCTTATTAACCTTGAACTTTGTGTGGTTATTATTCATCCACACCTCCTTCCCTCCTATGTCATGCTTATGTCACTTTGTGATGTCATCATCCCTTACTTGCCCTCTTCTTATTGGTTGGATGACCTCATCATCCCTAACCTCCTTGATTAACTTCCTAATTGTTTGCCTAATGACCGCTGAGCTGTTATACGGTTCACTTAACTTTCGCTTTCGTTTATCGTTTGAGGGATCATACCCGGGATCTTATTACTTAGGTTTCCTTAACCTTTCTCAATACATTATAATCCTCTTATGATCCTCTCTTATAATCCTTTAATTTAAATCCTTTTTATCCTGTTACCTTATACTCAATTCTTTCCGTATCTAGTGGATTTCCGGAAAAAATCAAAGTGTTCGGAATTGGATTCTGACGATCTTTACATACACTTATATACCATATAGAGTACTGATAAAATCTCAGAATATCCATAACAGAACCCCTACATAGTGTGGCATAAAAAGTTTTCTCATTCAGCATAATCTGCAAAATCACTATTCATAAGGGTTTCAAAAATTTCCCAAAATTGGGGTTATTACACAAGTCATACAGCTCCAAGAGGTATTTTCTTACCTTCATTGATGACTATTTGTTGGGGCGAAAATACGCGCTAATAATTCACGCAAGTATACGCGTTTGCAAGTAATATATAGAATAATTTCTAGTTTGTTCCCACAGAGACTCAGACTAATTATGTTCAATTAACACTTACTCACCAATGTATGATTACTTCTCAATGTCAAGACAATAACACTTAGATTTGATTAACTAATTATTAACTATAATTAACTACGGGAATTAACACTTAATTGACACTTGAATTAACAATATTAAACACACATGAAATCATAACTTCATTACTACTTCCTTCAATAGTTATCGTTATTACCCTTAGCATGAAACGGTGATGATATTAATCAAACAACACGAAACTGATAAAAGCCAACTTTCGTTGTACTAATACCATTCTACCAAACATCCACAATTAAGATATAAGTTGAATAGACAACAATTATATTGAGACCCTATATGTCTACATAATTTGACAACATAATGATTTAAGCACAAGTTATTCCTTATGATTACACAGGGCAAGTAAAACGGTTGGAATTACCCACTAATCATGCATACTCATACATGAACCTATGCTAGCATGGCAAGTTCTAAACCTCAACATCCACCGTCACTTCACAAGAGATTAACAGCCTAACTTATATGTTCGCGACGCACATAAGACGAATAAGCGTGACCTATGCTAGATATCATACGATCATCACACACTAAGGTATTAAACAACTAACTAAAGAAATCCATAGTAAATCCGTTACGACCCCATGATCACGATTAGCCCATGATATCATGCATCATCACCATGTGTTCATATGAAAACATGATAATAACACACAAGATAAACTAATAAAAATACTTATTAAAACCAGAGTACGTCACAAGAGTAATAAGGTTCAAAGTAAAAAAAACTAGCATCCACTGATACAACGAATAAAAGAATCACAAGAAAATTATGCTTCCTCTTCTTCGTTGCGATGTGCTAAAATGGTCTTCTTCCTTCCCTCCTCGCTCCTTGCTTGATACCACACTTTTTGAAATGTCTCTGAGAACTATTTATATAAAATCCCACAAAAACCAGCAATCTCAGAAGTACAATAGAATAAGGATTCTAAAAAAACTCAATATTAAATTTCTCGCCCCTGAGCGGCCGCCCAGCAATCCTGAACGGGCGCCCAGCATCCTGAGTGGCCGCCCAGCTTTCCTGAGCGGGCACCCAGCAGGTTACTGGAAAAATCCTTATTCTGCTCCCGATTTCTGCTGCGTTCTGCTCCTAACTTCCCACATCCAATGTCGAGCACTGCCCTAGGCTTATTCCTAATGAAATCTCCCCCAGTAATGCAAGTTATACCCTAAAATGTACAAACACTAGAAAAACGCATCAAATACACAAAATATCTGATTTCAAGACATCAATTCAAGCCATTATAAGACGTTCTAAGTGGTATAAAATGCCACTTATCACACCCCCAAACTTAAATCGATGCTTGTCCTCAAGCGTCACAGACCTAAAAGCAAAAAAAAATATGCATGAATGCAATCTACATGAAATGCAGCGATCCCCCTCATAATGACTAAACCAACCAACTCAAAACATCTCAACAAATGCAATTAGGCGAATAAAGATCAATCAAATCGTGCACACTAACATACAACTAGAAACATGGTGTGTGCGGATGCTTAACAGATATGCTTCGAAACTAGATCAATTATCATAACTCGATTATCCTCAAGGCAATCACATGATTATACGAAGAATAAATTCTAGGCACAAAATGACTTATAACACTTTAAGATCACTGGAGCTTATTACGGAATCATGCTTTTATTCGACACAACAACAAATGCTTATTTGACCGTGCAATGAGTGAGGTCCACAAAAGACTTATGCAATGGCATCCATTTAGCGAGCGTTAGGTTAGTAGATCCCAGACTATAAAAGCCTTAGGTCACTAGGAACAAAGTCCCCTAAGAACTTAAAAACTCGAATACCAAAGAGCCCACTTGTGATCAATTATGCATTAACTCTTTATTATTATTTTTTTTCTTTCATCTTTTTTTTCAAATTTCCGAGCAAGTACGTTTCGCTCCATCTTGCTCAACCCTAGACTACTCGCATAAAAATACGAGTCGGCTACTAGCCATTTGACGTCTAGCCACAATTAGCAATGAATTCCAATTTTTACTCCATTTTTTTTTCTTTTCATGCTTTTTATCATTAAGAGCCTATCATAAATTCTAAACATAATCAATAGATTAACCTCAAAAACCATCAAACCATGACAACCATCTAGTCCTTAAGCATACTCTAAGACTTAGTGAAATTACAAGTATTTCTAGCATGCATGTCAACCTACAAGACTCAAGCATCACTTTAACGCTATCACTACACTTGCATGAATATCACAAATCAATCGGTAAAGCAACGCAAAAGGGATCATGGGGGATCATGGTATATGCATGAGCTAAATAACATGATAAATAAAGCTATAAAAAAATAAAAATAAAATCTATATATGGCTAAAATATGCAATTATATGCAACTAAACTATCATGAATATGCAACTACATGAAACACACTCAAAAATATTCCTTAGTAGGGATAATGCTGCTGCTATCAATAGTCCTGGATCTCTTGGGTGTCATCGAAATTGAGAAAAAGTGTTTAAGATTTGTGTTTTTGAATTTGGGAGAGAGTTTAAGGTTTAAAAGTGTATGGGGAGTATATGGAATAGGTGTATGTATATATAGGATAAATATTAGGGTAAAATTTGATTAGGAGTGGGTTTAAGGGTTAAAAACATGGGATAATGGGGCAATATGTCGTGGGTAATGGTTTTGTGTTTTGTTTTTTTATTTTTTCAGATTTTTTTGGATTTTTATAAAGCTAAAAAAAAATTCTGTCAGTCGGCCCCTGAGCGGTCGCTCAGCAGAGCTAAGCGGGCGCTCAGGGGTCTTCTGGAAAAAAAATTTCTTGCCCTGTTTTTCTGATTTTTTTTGTGGTTTTGGATAGGTTACTAATTTCTAAGGATTCCTGTAACAACAAATCATGGGTTGCCTCCCAAGAAGCGCTTCTTTTTCGTCATTAGCTTGACGTAGCGTACCTTACTCAAGTTGACAACAAAACGGCATTAACCACTTCCCGGTTTGCCGTGTCCCCATAGTAATGCTTCAAACGCTGACCATTAAACTTGAATGCTTGGTCCAGATCATTCTCAAAAATTTCCACCGCTCCATGTGGAAACACAGTTTCGACAATAAAAGGTCCAGACCACCTTGATTTCAACTTTTCAGGAAAAAGTCGGAGATGAGAGTTGAATAAAAGAACTTGCTGCCCCGGCACAAATGACTTAGGATATAGCTTCTGGTCGTGCCACCTTTTTACTTTTTCCTTGTACATTTTGTTGTTCTCGTACGCTTGGAGTCGAAATTCATCAAGTTCATTTAGCTGAAGCATTCGCTTCTTTCCAGCTGCATCTAGATCCAGGTTCAACTTCTTCAATGCCCAATAAGCCTTAAGCTCAAGCTCCGCAGGTAAATGACATCCCTTACCATACACAAGTTGAAATGTGGACATCCCAAGTGGAGTCTTATATGCTGTTCTATAAGCCCAAATAGCTTCATCAAGCTTTAAAGACCAATCCTTCCTTGAAGGAAAAATAACCTTCTCTAAAATGCGCTTGATCTCTCTATTAGACTCTTCCTCTTGACCATTCGTTTGTGGATGATAGGCAGTAGCAACACGATGATTCACATTGTAGCGCTGCATCATAGAAGTGAACTTACGGTTGCAGAAATGCGATCCTTCATCACTTATGATTACTCGTGGCATTCCAAACCTTGTGAAAATCTGTTTATGAAGAAAATTCAACACTACCTTTGCATCATTCGTTGGCAGAGCTTTGACTTCTACCCATTTTGAGACATAATCGACTGCCAGCAAGATGTACTGGTTATTGTAGGACGAGACAAATGGCCCCATAAAATCGATTCCCCAAACATCAAAGACCTCGACTTCAAGCATCACATTTAACGGCATCCTTTCTCGTAAGATATCCCACTCTTTGGCAAAGATCACACCTTAAAACGAACTGATGAGTATCCTTAAACAAAGTAGGCCAGAAAAAACCTGCTTGCAGAATACGAGTTGCCGTCTTCTCACCACCATAGTGTCCACCATAAACTGTGGAGTGGCAATCTCGTAATATCCCATCCGTCTCACAGAATGGGATACATCTCCTGATGATCTAGTCAGCTCCCTGTCTTAATAAATATGGTTCATCCCACATATACCACTTCACCTCATGCAGAAACTTCTTCTTTTGAGCTGTGGTCAAATTAGGAGGCATTATATTGCTGACAAGATAATTCACAGTATCTGCGAACCATGGCTCTTCCTCCTGAACTGCGAACAACTGCTCATCCGGAAAAGATTCGTTGATCAATGTCTTATCATGTGAAGTAGACTCGGGATTCTCCAATCTAGAGAGATGGTCAGCTACTTGATTCTCAGTACCTTTTCGATCCTTGATCTCTAACTCAAATTCCTGTAGCAAGAGCACCCAACGAATGAGTCTAGGCTTTGAATCCTTCTTGGAAACCAAATAGCGAATGGCCACATGATCAGTGAACACTGTCACCTTTATCCCAAGCATATAAGATCGAAATTTTTCGAAACCAAAGACTATAGTCAAGAGCTCCTTCTCAGTAGTGGTGTAGTTCATTTGAGCTCCATTTAAGGTCTTGCTGACATAGTAGACCACATGAAAGAGATTATTCTTGCGCTGCCCAAGAACTGCGCCCACCGCATAATCACTCACATCACACATCATCTCAAAAGGCTTTGTCCAATCAGGTGCTGTAATAATTGGTGCAGATATCAAACTCTTCTTGAGAGTCTCGAATGCCGTCAAGCATTCATCATCGAATTTGAAAGGAACATCCTTCTCAAGCAAGTTGCACAACGGCTTAGATATCTTCGAAAAGTCCTTGATGAAACGCCGATAAAAACCCGCATGACCAAGAAAACTACGGATTCCTTTCACAGAAATAGGTGGTGGAAGATTTTCAATGACTCCCACCTTAGGTTTGTCCACCTCAAGACCCTTGCTAGAGACCTTATGCCCAAGAATAATGTCTTCACGCACCATAAAGTGACAGTTTTCCCAATTGAGCACCAAATTAGTTTCCACACACCTTTTGAGTACTGCACGAAGATTATTCAAACATTCATCATACGAATGTCCAAAGACGGAGAAGTCGTCCATGAACACCTCGACATTATTTCCAATCATATCAGAGAATATAGCCATCATACATCTCTGAAAAGTGGCTGGTGCACCACATAAGCCAGACAACACTCTGTGAAAAGCAAACGTGCCGAATGGACAAGTGAAGGTAGTCTTTTTCTTGGTCCTCTGGTGCAATACATATCTGATTATACCCAGAATAACCATCCACAAGACAATAATACTCGTGACCGGCCAACCTGTCAAGCATCTGATCAATAAACGGAAGAGGGAAGTGATCCTTCCTCGTGGCCTTGTTCAACTTTCTATAGTCCATGCATACCCTCCATCCTGTGACTGTTCGAGTGGGGATGAGCTCGTTCTTCTCATTTGCTACCACAGTAATACCTCATTTCTTAGGCACACATTGCACGGGGCTCATCCAAGAACTGTCAGAAATAGGATAAATGATTCCTGCATCCAGCCACTTCAGAATTTCTTTCTTCACCACTTATTTCATGATAGGATTAAGTCTGCGTTGTTGCTCAACAGTCGGCTTACTACCTCCTCTAGCAGAATCTTATGCATGTAATATGAAGGGCTGATCCCTTTGATGTCTGCTATAGTCCATCCGATAGCCGATTTGAATTCTCTCAAGATCCTTAAGAGCTTGTCCTCCTCACTACCTGAAAGGTCAGATGCAATAATAACAGGTAAAGTAGATGTATCACCTAAAAAAGCATACCTCAAGTGTTCAGGCAATGGTTTAAGCTCCAAGGTAGGTGCTTCCTCAATAGATGGTTTGAGCTTTCCTTCAGCATTTTTGAGGTCAGAAGTACCCAGAGATTCAAATGGCATGTCTAGCTTTCACCTCCAAGGAGAAGCATTTAGATATTGTAGTTGCTCATTGCCATCCTCATCATTACTGTCAAAATCCCCCATTAAGGCCTTCTCTAATGCATCAGACATTAGCATATGATCGAGTTCTGAAGTAATCGCAGAATCAATCAAATCCATTTTAAGCACTCCTCATCTTCTGTAGGGAATTTCATTGCTTTGAATACATTGAATGTCACATCCTGATCATGCACCCTCATAGTAAGTTCACCTTTCTGCACATCTATCAAGGTACGGCCTGTAGCCAAGAAAGGTCTCCCCAAGATTATGGGAATCTTCTTATCTTCCTCGAAATCCAGAATAACAAAGTCTGCAGGAAAGAAGAGCTTATCCACCTTTACTAGCACATCCTCCACTATGCCTCGTGGGTATGTAATAGAACGATCAGCCAATTGTAGAGACATGTAGGTGGGTTTTGGATCAGGTAAATTCAACTTTTTAAAGATTGACAACGGCATCAGATTGATGCTTGCTCCCAAATCACAAAGGCACTTGTCAAAAGACAACTTGCCAATGGTGCAAGGAATGGTGAAGCTACCTGGATCTTTAAGCTTTGGAGGTAACTTTTGTTGTAGCACAGCACTGCATTCTTCCGTTAAAGCAACGGTCTCAAGGTCGTCCAGTTTCATCTTCCTTGAAAGAATACTCTTCATAAATTTTGCATAACTAGGCATTTGCTCCAGAGCCTCAGCGAAAGGTATATTGATGTGAAGTTTCTTGAACACCTCCAGAAACTTACTGAACTGCTTATCCAGCTTTTGTTGTTGCAATCTCTTAGGGAAATGTGGTGGAGGATAGAGTTGTTTCTCCCCTGTATTACCCTCAGGCAGAGTGTGTTCAACATTAGTCTTCCTTGGTTCCGCCACTTTCTCCTTTTGCTTAGCTTCTTCATCACCAACTTCAGCTTCTCCTTCTTTTGCTTTTTCAACATCAACAACTTTTCTAGACCTTAAGGTAATAGCCTTGACTTGCTCTTTAGCTTCCTTCCTGCCTGGCACTTCAGTATCATTGGGAAGTGTGTCAGGTTGACGATTAAGCACTGCATTGGCTATTTGACCGATTTGATTTTCCAAGGTCTTGATAGAGACCGCCTGACTTTTGCACAACAGCTTAAGTTCCTCAAAATCAACACTAGAGGGTGGAGCTGCACCTCCTTGTTGAGGATATGATTGCTTTTGAGCATAATGATGTGGTTGCTGGAATCCAGGTGGATTGAACTGTTTACTTACGCCTTGCTGATATGGTTGCTGAATAGCATTCTGATTATTACTCCAGCTGAAATTTGGATGATTTCTGTTGTTAGGATGATAAGTAGCTGGTACAGGCTGCTGCGGTCGCTGATAATTGTTCACATACTGAACAGATTCATTAAAAAGAGAACACTGATCCGTAGTATGAGAACCTGCACAAAGCTCATAGACCATACCTGTCTAATTGACTCCATAGGTGGCTAGAGAATCGACCTTCATAGACAGCGCTTGGAATTGCGCTGCAATAGCTGTAGCTGCATCAACTTCTAAAATACCTTCTACCTTCCCAGGGATCATCCTTTGAGTCGGATTGTGATGCTCATTTGCAGCCATAGTCTCAATAACATTATAAGCCTCTGTATAGCTTTTGGCCCACAAGGCGCCTCCAGCTGCTGCATTGAGCATGGGCCGAGATTGGGCCCCCAAACCATTATAGAAACCAGTGATCACCATCCAATCAGGCATTCCATGATGTGGACACTTTCTCAACATCTCCTTGTAGCGCTCCCAAGCTTCGCACATAGATTCTGTAGGTTGTTGCGCAAACTGAGTGAGAGCACTCCTCATAGCCGCAGTCTTCGCCATTGGATAAAACTTCACCAAAAACTTTTGCGCAAGATCTTGCCAAGTAGTGATAGACCCAGCTGGTTCAGAATGTAACCAGTCCTTAGCTTTATCCCTCAGTGAGAATGGGAAAAGCCTCAGCTTGATAGCCTCATCAGTCACACCATTATATTTGAAAGTACTACATATCTCGATAAAATTCCTTATGTGCATGTTGGGGTCTTCAGTCGCAGCACCTCCAAAAGAAACAGAATTCTGCACCATCTGAATAGTGCCCGGCTTGATTTCAAAGTTATTGGCCTCAATAGCCGGATGCATGATGCTAGACTGAATGTCATCAATTTTAGGCCGAGAAAAGTCCATAAGAGCTGGATCTGCCGGAATAATACGATCACCCATGATTACTGGCTCTTTCTACTCACTTCCTGAATCCGAATCTTCAAAATCTATCTTCTCCAGAATATCAAGAACTTCGTCTGTCTCCTCAGCCATATCTAAAGTCCTCTTGCGAGTACGAGAACGTGTTTGCATAAACGCTCGCTAAAGTACCTGAAACACAACCGGAAACAATAAGTAACACGTCTTAATCACTGAGTCCTAATGACCACTAATGGTAAGTACATAAACTAAACAAATATGCCGAGTCCCCGGCAGCGGCGCGAAAAACTTGTTAGGGCGAAAACACGCGCTAATAACACACGCAAGTATACGCGTTCGTAAGTAATATAGAATACTTACTAGTTCATTCCCACAGAGACTCAGACTAATTATGTTCAACTAACACTCACTCACCAATGTATGATTACTTCCCAATGTTAAAACAATAACACTTAGATTTGATTAACTAATTATTAACTACAATTAACTACGAGACTTAAGCACTTAATTAACACTTGAATTAACAATATTAAAACACTCATGAGATCACAACTTCATTACTACTTCCTTCAAGAGTCATTGTTATTACCCTTAGCATGCAACAGTGATGATATTAATCGAACAACACGAAACTGATAAAAGCCAACTTTCATTGTACTAATACCATTCTACCAAACATCCACAATTATGATAGAAGTTGAATAGGAATCAATTATGTTGAGTCCCTATATGTCTACAGAAATTGACAACATAACGATTTAAGCACAAGTTATTCCTTTTGATTACACAGGGCGAATAAAACGGTTAGAGTTACCCACTAATCATGTATAATCCTACACGAACCTATGCTAGCATGGCAAGTTCTAAATCTCAAGATCCATCGTCGCTTCAAAAGAGATTAACACCCTATCTTATATGTTCGCGACGCACATAAGACGATTAAGCACAACCAATACTAGATATCATACAATCATCACACACTAAGGTATTAAACAACTAACTAAAGAATTCCATAGTAAATCCGTTACGACCCCATGATCACGATTAACCCATGATAGCACTCATCGTCATCATGGGTTCATATGAAAACATGATAATAACACACGAGAATAATAACTAAAACTATTTATATTAAACCAGAGTACGTCACAAGAGTAAATAGGTTCAAAGTAAAGAAAACTAGCATCCAACGTTACAACGAAATAAAGAATCACAAGAAAATATGCTTCCTCTTCGTTGCGGTGTGCTAAAACGGTCTTCTTCCTTATCTCCTTGCTCTTCGATTAATACTACGATCCAACCTTTGAGAAACGTCTCTGAAATCTACTTATATAGGATTCCCATAATACCCAGCTAACTCAGAAGTTGGAAGTTAAACAGAACCAGGGGTCTAAAATATTAATTCTGATTTTCCGTCCCTGCGCGGCCGCTCAGCATTCCTGAGCGGGCGCTCAGCTTCCTGAGCGGTCGCTCAGCAGAGCTGAGCGGGTGTTCAGCTCCCTACTGGAAACTGCTCTGTTTTCTCCCGTTTCTTTGCTGCAATCTGCTCCTATCTTCCCGCTTACAATGCTAAACACATGCCAAGGCTTATTATTGATGAAATCTCTCCCGAAATGTAATTAATACCCTGAAATGCACAAACACTAGAAAAATGCATCAAATACACAAAATACTTGATTTCAAGACATCAATTCAAGCCATTATAAGACGTTCTAAGTGGTATAAAATGCCACTTATCACACATGCTAATAATTCACGCAAGTATACGCGTTCGCAAGTAATATAGAATAATTTCTAGTTTGTTCCCACAGAGACTCAGACTAATTATGTTCAATTAACACTTACTCACCAATGTATGATTACTTCTCAATGTCAAGACAATAACACTTAGATTTGATTAACTAATTATTAACTATAATTAACTACGAGAATTAACACTTAATTGACACTTGAATTAACAATATTAAACACACATGAGATCATAACTTCATTACTACTTCCTTCAATAGTTATCATTATTATCCTTAGCATGAAACGGTGATGATATTAATCGAACAACACGAAACTGATAAAAGTCAACTTTCGTTGTACTAATACCATTCTACCAAACATCAAAAATTAAGATAGAAGTTGAATAGGCATCAATTATGTTGAGACCCTATATGTCTACATAATTTGATAACATAATGATTTAAGCACAAGTTATTCCTTATGATTATACAGGGTAAGTAAAACGGTTGGAATTACCCACTAATCATGCATACTCATACATGAACCTATGCTATCATGGAAAATTCTAAACCTCAAGATCCACCGTCGTTTCACAAGAGATTAACAGCCTATCTTATATGTTCGCGACGCACATAAGAGGAATAAGCGCGACCTATGCTAGATATCATACGATCATCACACACTAAGGTATTAAAAAACTAACTAAAGAAATCCATGGTAAATCCGTTACGACCCCATGATCATGATTAGCCCATGATAGAACGCATCGTCACCATACGTTCATATGAAAACATGATAATAACACACAAGATAAATTAATAAAAATACTTATTAAAACCAGAGTACGTCACAAGAGTAATAAGGTTCAAAGTAAAGAAAACTAGCATCCACTGATACAACGAATAAAAGAATCACAAGAAAACGTATGCTTCCTCTTCTTCGTTGCGATGTGCTAAAACGATCTTCTTCCTTCTCTCCTCGCTCCTTGCTTGATACCACACTTTTTGAAACGTCTCTGAGAACTATTTATATAAAGGCCCATAAAAACCAGCCGTCTCAGAAGTACAACAGAATAAGGATTCTAAAAAAAACTCAGTATTAAATTTCTCGCCCCTGAGCGGCCGCCCAGCAATCCTGAGCGGGCGCCCAGCATCCTGAGCGGCCGCCCAGCTTTCCTGAGCGGGCGCCCAGCTTTCTTGAACGGGCGCCCAGCAGGTTACTGGAAAAATCCTTATTCTGCTCCCGATTACTGCTGCGTTCTGCTCCTAACTTCCCACATCCAATGTCGAGCACTCCCCTAGGCTTATTCCTAATGAAATCTCCCCCAGTAACGCAAGTTATACCCTGAAATGCACAAACATTAGAAAAACGCATCAAATACACAAAATACCTGATTTTAAAACATCAATTCAAGCCATTATAAGACGTTCTAAGTGGTATAAAATGCCACTTATCACTATTCTAGAAGGATATGGGTTTATTTTTTTAATAAAAAATCTGAGGCATTAAAAGTATTCAAGAAATTCAAAGTGTTGGTAGAAAAGAAGACAGGATTGCATATTAAGGGATTGCGTTCAGATAGATGCGGAGAATACACATCAAATAGCTTCACAGAATATTGTGAAGAACAGGGAATTAGATGTTCTTAACAGCCCCATATTCACCAAATCAGAACGGCGTAAATGAAAGAAAAAATCGGACAATCTTAGACATGGTTCGATCAATGATTAATGGCAAAGAACTACCAAAAGAACTCTGGGCAGAAGCAGTGTAGTCTGCAGTTTACATTCAAAATCGATGTCCACATTCAAATTTAGGAAATAAAATACCTAAATAACTATGGAGTGGAAGGAAGCCTAATGTATCACATCTAATAATTTTTGGAAGTGTGGCATACTCACATGTACCAGATCAAAGAAAAATAAAGTTGGACGACAAGAGCGGAAAATATATTTTTGTTGGGTATGATTAGAAAACAAAATCTTGTAGACTTCTTAACCCAGTTACAATGAAGGTGGAAGTAAGTCGAGATGTACACATACAAGAAGATGACGCATGGAACTGGAGAAAAGCACTCGAAAATGAACCAAAGGCAGAAGATTTTCCAATTTCAAAAATCTCACCAACAAATTTTGATGCACCAGAAGATAATGAAGTAAATGAAGATGAACCCCGGAATCCTAGAATGAGAAATTTATAAGACATATATGAACCTGGTGAGGTGCACCTAGTGTGTTTAGTAGCTAATACAGAAAGTATAGAATTTGGAGAAGCTGTGAAAGACAAGAAGTGGAAGGCTGCAATGGATGAAGAAATCAATGCTGTTGAAAAGAACAAAACCTGGAAACTTGTTGAACCTCCAGAAGGTTGTAAGCCTATCGATGTAAAATGGGTTTATAAGAAGAAAATGAAGGCGCGGTTAGTTGCAAAGGGCTACCGACAAAAGACCGTAATAGACTATGATGAAGTTTTCGCACCCGTTTTCAGAATGGAGACAATAAGACTTTTAATATCACAGGCTACTCAATTCAAGTGGTCTATTTACCAAATAAACGTAAAATCTGCTTTTTTAAATGGAATGCTCGAAGAGGAGGTGTATGTGAGCCATCCACCAGGATATATAAAGGCAGGAAAAGAAAGAATGGTATTGATATTCTATAAGGCGCTATACGGTTTACAACAGGCGCCACGGGCATGGAACACCCGTATTGATGCCTACTTCAAGAAGAATGGATTTGTGCAATGTCCTTATAAAGGCTTGTTGCACTTTATGTTGATGATCTGATTTTTTATGGGGAACAATGAAGACATGATTAAAAAATTTAAAAAGGAGACAACACAAGAGTTTGAGATGATTGACTTAGGCTTGATGAGATATTTTTTTGGCATTGAAGTGAAGCAAGATAAGTCAGGCATATTTATCTCCCAAGAAGCATATGCAAATAATATTTTGAAGAAATTCAGGATGGAGCATTGCAATCCAGTAGCAACTCCGATGGAACAGGGAACAAAACTTTTTAAATTTGAGGGATGAATTTCAGTGAAAGCAAATTTATATCAAAGCCTAGTTGGGAGCTTGAGATACCTTACATGCATCAGACTTGACATAGCTTATAGTGTTGGGATTATAAGCAGATTCATGGAAGATCCAAAACAGTCACATTGGAATGCAATCAAAAGAATTTTGCGTTACATTTAAGGAACAAAATCATTGGGGTTGTTTTATTCAAGAACTGATGACTAATAAATTAAAGGGATATTCATATAGTGATTGGTGTGGAAATGTGTATGACCGCAAAAGAACATCTGGATACTTGTTCTTTATGGGAAAAACAACATTTACATGGTATTCTAAGAAGCAACCTATAGTCTCGTTATCAACTTGTGAGGCAGAATATGTGGCAGCCTTTTATTGTGTTTGTCATGCTATATGGTTGAGAATGTTACTCGGTGAATTAAAGATACCACAACAAAATTCAACTGAAATTCGAGTTGACAAAAAATATGCAATTGAGCTTGTTAAGAATCCAGTACATCATGAAAGGAGCAAATACATTGATGTTCGATTTCATTTTATTCGGGAACATGTAAAAGAAAAGAATGTGCATTTGCGTCATGTTGCTAGTCGTGATCAGATTGCAGATGTTCTCACCAAACCATTGTCAAAGACTCTGTTAGATATTTACAAAAGGTTGATGGACATGAAAGATCGAAAGGAGTTAGTTTAAGGGAGGAATATATTGGATAAACTAAACTTTTGAAATATTTTAGAAACTATTATTTAATATAAGAGAATATTTTGAGTCAGATTCATAGAACTATAGAACTGAAAAAGATGTATGTGTTGTGATTCATATGTGATGGTTTATATTATCCTATTATAAATGGAGAAGTATGTATGAAGAGATGGATAAGAGTTGAGATCAATATACAAACAAAATAAATATAAAGTGTTCTAATCTGCTGTGTTCCATGAAATTATACAAGTACTCTACACAAACACAAAATAACACTACTATCCTGCTGTGGTTCATGTTCAAGCATAAGAAATTAAGGTCTGAATCACCGGGGCCAATGGTAGATAGATCGTACTTAAGATTATCCTATGCAGATCTCCACAAAGCAACGGAAGGATTTTCCATAGAGAATTTAGTCGGCAATGGTAGTTTTGGTTGCGTTTATAAAGGGGTTCTCGATGCGGATAGAGAGACTGTTGCAGTGAAAGTGGTAAACCTTCATTCTCGAGAATCTTACAAAAGTTTCTTGAATGAGTGTGAAACGTTGAGAAATACCAGACACCGAATCTTGTCAAAATCAAAACTGCTTGCTTTAGTGTTGATTTTCAGAATAATGACTTTAGAGCCTTGGTGTACGAGTTCATGCCCAATGGATTGGAGCTTAGAGCAATGGCTGTACTCGAGTCTGGATTCACAGGAAAACCAAAAACTCACTCTAATTCAAAAATTAAACATAGCCTTAGATGTGTCTTCTGGCAGTTGATGATCTTCATAATCAGTGTGAGAAACCCATAGGACATTGTGATCTAAAGCCTAGTAACATTCTACTTGAAGGTGACATGGTTGCTCATGTTGGAGATTTTGGACTAGCAAAAATCATTCATCGTGAATTTTCAAAAGAAACTCAAAGCAGTTCACTTGGACTAAAAGGAACAATTGGGTATGCAGCTCCAGGTATGCAATTTAATCACTTTATACATGCTGGAAATGATGTAGTACCTCCATTTGCATCAATGCTTAGCTATGATCTTATTCAATATTTTTTGGATTAAATTCAAGGCTTAATTATAATTTAGCCCTTAAAATATAACATCATGTACACATGCACCCTTAAACAAAAAAAATGTACATTTTGTCCCCTTAACTATATGTTTTGTACACTTCAACCCTTTTACTAAATCTTTTTCCAATATTACCCTTAAAGGTTGTATAATTCAGCCCCTAAATTATGAATTTTGTACACTTTAACCCTTTAATCATATTTTATATACTTGTTTTGATTCTTTCAAAAAAATTATTTAAAATTACTTAATTAATATCTAATTTTTTAATTATATTATTTATCATATTAATTAGTTTATACAATCAAATAAATTTTAATTTATATCGGTTATAATTGCATATATCCTAAGATATTAATAGTATATTATAATTTTACAAGTTTTTATTATAAGTAAAATTTATAATACTAGTAAGATTCACCGAAAGTAAACTAAATATAATAATATACAGTTAATTAGTATATTATACATTTATATATATTATATTATTTGACAAAAAAATGATTGACGAAGAATGTTGCCCTTGTAGTATATGATTGCGGACATAATAACCTTGGGTATTGGAAGAAATTTTTTTAAAAGGGGTAAAGTGAACAAATCTCGGGTTAAAATATATGATGTTTTTCTTTAGAGGTTTATGTGTAAAACGTGTCATACTTTAAGAGTTATAATTAAGCCTTAAATTCGCATATATTATGATTTTTGTTTATAAATTTTTTTTTATTTGTTATAGAGTATGGTCTTGGAAGTGAGATATCAAAAAGTGGGGATGCCTACAGTTAGGGCTGTGCATTCGGTTAACCGAAACCGAAACCGAATTTTTTTTCGGTTAACCGAAACCGAAATATTGTAAAAACCCTGCCGAAAACCGAACCGAAATTTATTCGGTTTAAAACCGAAACCGAATACTTTTCAAACTTTTCCAACATCTCATTTCCAATAGCATGCATTTCAACATTAGCACCATATGTCCAATCATTCAAGGTAGAATGAACGGCATATATCTCATGCAAGAAAATGTTAGAAGTGACATAAGAAGTGCCCGAAATCTTCAAAGTTAGATCATAAAAAATTCTCAAGAATGATGCAAATTTTCTCACGGTTACCCAATCTTCACAAGTAGGCCTTCCATCAACATTACCCATCTTAAGATGTTTTTTATACCTAGGATCTTGTGTATCATACCTACTAAATGCTCTCTCATATTTTTCCGCCACATCTAGCATTTCATATGTTGAATTCCATCTAGTATCAACATCAAGAATCAAAGATCTTTTAGTCTCAATTTTCTCATATTTTGCACATTCCATAAACACTACCTCTCTCGCGGGTGATTGTCTAACATACTTAACGGCATTTCTCACCTTACTAATTGATCCGTCAAATAAACCCAATCCATCTTTAACAATTAGATTTAAAATGTGAGCAACACACCTTAAATGCAAATGTTCCCCATTCAAGACACTAGTATCCCAATTACCAATTCTCTCTTTTAATTTTGTCAAAGCTACATCATTAGAACTTGCATTATCTACCGTGATGGATAACACCCTAGTAATTCCCCACTCCACTAAACACTCCTCAATTGCCATAGCAATTGCCTTACCTTTATGACTAACAATTGGACAAAAGTTTAGTATTCTCTTATGCAACTTCCAATCTTTGTCAATAAAATGTGCGGTTAAACACATATAATTAATCCTTTGATTAGAAGTCCATGTGTCCGTAGTTAGGCAAAGGCGTTGGGTTGATTCAAGCAATGATTTTTTAAACTCATTTCTTTTAAGAGAATACATCCCATAACAATCACGTGCAACCGTCCATCTAGATGGAATTTGAAACATTGGTTGCACGGTAGCCATAAATTCTTTAAAGCCCAAACCCTCCCCAAACCTAAATGGTAACTCATCAACAATAATCATCTTTATATATTTCTCTCTAGCCAAATCTTTGTCAAAAATCCAACTACCCAAAGTAGTGTTTCCCCCATCTTTATTAGTTTGAAAAGCTAATTTCGTTTGACGACCTTCAACATTGTATGACTTGCAAGACTTTAAATGATTACGCAAACTACTAGTACCATTTCTTGAAGTATTTGCACTTAAATCTTTAGCACAATACTTACACTTACCTTTAACAATTACTCCATTTTCATCTTTAATTTTCTCGTAATGTTCCCAAACATCACTTCGAGATTCCATTCCCTTTCTCTTTCTCGGATTCGAAGCCACGGTTTCGGTCTGAGCTTCTAATTCTTCTTGATAATCATGTTCGCTTTCCATCTAAAACAGATAACATGGGTAAAAAATTAGAACTAAAAATTTAAACTGTGACTCTGTGAGTTTATAGACACACTGAAACTCAAGTCCAATATCAACACAACAGCATTAAAACATATATATACTGACTAGTGACTACTGTAATACTGATAGTCTGATACTGTAGTCTGTAGTACATATGATATCATCTACATACTCTGTACATATGATATCATCTACAGAGTGTCAAGGTGACTAGGTGAGGGTGACTGGGTGAGGGAAAGTCCAGGTGACTGAAATGATTTCAAATTTGAGAGTTCGAGAAAATAAACATAAGCAAAACAGAACAGAACAAAAGTATAAACTGAATTCAATCCAAATCCCTAAATCTAATTTGAAATCCCTAAATCCAATTTGAAATCCCTAAATCCAATTTGAAATCGAACATAACAGAACAGAAGTATAAATTGAAGTGGAAATTAAAGTACTTACGCCGGTAGTGTGGACTGTGATGTGGAGTAGAGGGCGACGCCGGACCGCCGGTAGCTTTAGTTCGCAAGTTTAAGTTATTCGGTTATGTGTTTGTAGAAAGAAAGTATAGACTGTAGTATATAGTACATATCTGATGAGTGATGATGTCTGTAGTCTGTTTGTAGATATAAATTATAATATATAAATAATAAATTATTATTACTTATAAATAATTTCGGTTAATCTATTCGGTTTTCGGTTAACCGCGGTTAAAAACCGAAAAACCGATTTTTTAAAAAATCATTACCGAAAACCGAACCGAATTTCATATTTTGGTTAACCGAACCGAAATAAAATCGGTTATTCGGTTCAGTTTTCGGTTAACCGAACCGGATGCACAGCCCTACCTACAGTTATGGGATTTTGTTGCTAGAAATGATAACAGGGGAAGAGACCTACTGATGCCATGTTTAACGAAGGCCTAAATCTTCACAAGTTTGTAAGCATCACACTACAACATAGCACATCGACGTTTGACGATGACTTTGAAGAGACAATAGAAACAACCAAAGAAAGTGGGAAGTGATGCAACTATAGGTGAAAATGTAGTAGAAGAATGCGTACTTTGAGTATTAGAAGTAGGTAATGCATGCTCTGTGGGGTCACCACAAGCTCGAATGAGCATCGCAGATGTGGTTTTTAAGCTAAACTCTATCCGTGACACTCTCACCTCTTAGCGGAATGCAATCTGTAGATGCACAGATCTCAGTAATCTACGCTTGATTCAGATGTTAAAAATACATTCTTAGTGTAGGAGACAATTGAAATATATTTTTTAACTTTAATTATACATTTTCCGCGAGTCAACGAGAATCTAGACATTGTAGAGTTTCACACTAAAATCTTATCAAGGTATCGAAGTGTTCTTACTTGGACATTCTGCTTTGCCTCCGACATGAATTCTGTGTTGTTGTCTACTTTCTACATAAACTACAAAGATTTCATCTACAACGGGTAGTGGAAACAAAAACATTGGGTCGAAGATGTTCTAAGCTTGAGTTATATCACATAATCTCAAGTTAAATTTCAGGTCTGAAAAAGTTTTTCTGAAGCCCAAGTGTAATGCATTACAAAATGGGTAACAACAAAAAACAGAGTATCAAATTTGGGCAACAAAAATTTCAAAAAAAATATAATGCAATTAACTAGGTTTTTTTGAGCAAAAAACAATTCTGTATAATATTTTCGTCAACGCATACACAATTTGCATATAGCGAATACCAAAACTAATCAGATGTGTCGCATTCACTTTATGTGCTGTTTTATAAAACTTCATTCAAGGAGGAAGTGTTTATGGCGCATTGGTGCTAAGTTTTGGTTTCAGATTTGTTGGTGTTTTTTTCTAAAATTATGCATATTGAAGTAATCAGAAACTTATTTAGACAATATCCCAAGAACTGCAATTAGGTAACATTCACGTTTTGTTCTCTTAAATGTTTTGGCCACTCATGCACTGTTTACACTTCTGTTATACCCACAGTAGCGAGTCTTTTTGTTCAATCAATACATAGTCGATACACAAAGACTTGAAAGACTTGGATACACCGTCTGTTGAGCCAAGTCAATGCCTTAAATTCTCGGTGTGTTTTAATCATTCTCATCTTCTTTTCCAGGCGCTTCAATTTTTCATGCTTGCCTAATGCCTACAAAACATACCAATATATATATACCTAATTACGCATTCTTATAATACTGATCGCATGCACAATATCAAATACTATTCATTCATTTTATATTCCTACAGATTCTCTAAGTTACCAATGATTTGTTTTCAAACTATGATGTTTCGGTTTTTGTTCATCTTTTTATTTTGCGTAGTGACGATCTGCTCAACAAATGTAACGGATCAACAGGCACTTCTGGCCTTCAAGCAGTCCATTTTGCGACATTCAGCAGATAATACTCTGAGCTCATGGAATGACTCTTTTCATTTCTGCCAATGGGAAGGTGTTGCATGCGGACACCGTCACCAAAGGGTAACTTCACTATCGTTGGAAACCAAAGGTTTGGCTGGTCCATTGTCTCCGTACCTGGGAAATCTAAGCTTCCTTCACCTTCTAGACTTGTACAATAACAGTTTTGAGGGTGCAATTCCTACACAACTTGGTCATCTATTCCGCCTACAGCAGCTTGACCTTAATCACAACAAATTTGAAGGAGAAATTCCAGCCAACATATCGGGATGCCAGGGTCTCGAATATATTGATGTTGGTCACAATAATCTTTCTGGAAAATTGCCAAAAGAGCTCGCTGCTTTGCCAGATCTGGCATTCCTTATTGTTGACAGGAATCGTTTCACTGGTGGTTTCCCGCATTTTATTGGGAATATGACATCCCTACAAGTTATATCTGCTATTGAAATTCCATTTGGTGGAAGCATTCCAGACTCTCTGGGTCAGTTGAAAGATCTTAATTACCTTGCATTAGGTGGCACTAATTTGTCTGGTATCATCCCTCTTTCATTTTATAACCTTTCGTCGATAGCTAACATAAGTTTGGATGATAATCAGTTACAAGGTACACTTCATCCCCGCATAGGTTTTATGTTCCCTAAACTTGAAATCCTTCAAGTGCCAATGAATCAGCTTACTGGAACCATTCCCCGTTCACTCTCCAATTGTTCAGATTTAACGACACTTGAATTTGGCATCAACAATTTCTATGGAAAAATTGCACTAGATTTTGGAGGTCTGAAAAAAATGAAGGTTATCCGTATGATTAACAATCATCTTGGAAGCGGGGAGGCTGATGAAATGAGATTTATTGACTCTCTGACCAACTGCAGCAATCTACAATTTTTGGAACTAAGGGGTAACAGATTAAAGGGGCCTATACCAATTTCTATAGGTAACCTTTCTTCCAGCCTGTGGTTTCTTAATTTCCAATTTAATCGATTATATGGAGAACTCCCTCCAACGATAGGTAATCTTGTTGGTTTACAGAATTTGATTGTCGATGATAACCATTTCACTGGAACTATTCCCTCCACAATAGGCAATCTTAATAGACTAGGGAGATTGTGGTTACAAAACAATAGTTTTTCTGGCATTATTCCAGATTCTATTGGAAAGCTATCTATGTTACTGGAACTCCACATGGAGTTGAACCAGTTAGAGGGTGCCATTCCTGCAAGTCTGGGAAATTGCCAAAGACTATTAGAATTAGATCTTTCTCAAAATAACCTCAGTGGCCTCATACCTAATGTAGTTTTCACAATTTCATCTCTGTCGAGTTACTTAAATTTGTCCGGGAACCATTTCCATGGATCTATGCCATCAGATGTAGGCAATCTTAAAAATTTGGGGTCCTTGGATTTGTCTAAATATGACTTGTCTGGGATAATTCCAAATAGTCTTGGCACTTGCACTAGTCTTACCAGTCTTCAACTTCAAGAAAATAACTTCCAGGGTTCCATACCATCATCATTGAATTATTTAAAAGGTGTGACATACCTAGATTTTTCAAAGAACAATTTGTCGGGAGAGATTCCAGCATTTCTTGAGAAATTCTCCATAGAGTACTTGAATCTATCTTTCAATAACTTTGACGGTGAAGTACCTACGGAAGGAATTTTTGCAAATCGAAGTGGAATATATGTTGGTGATAATGCTAAGCTCTGTGGTGGAGTGCCTGAACTTCAGCTGCACAAGTGCACCTTTAAAAGTTGGAAGAGAATGTCTCGTGCTCTCATCATTGGGATTACTACCATTGGCACTTTTATGTTGGTAACTGCAGTGTTGATTACATTGTTTTGTTGGCGTAAGAGAAGCATAAAAGAGAAATCACCAGAAACATTGCTGAAAGAACCATTCTTGAGAGTTTCGTATGAGATGCTTCTCAAAGCAACTGATGGATTTTCTTCAGAAAAATTGGTTGGCAAGGGTAGTTCTGGTCATGTGTATAAGGGAGTTCTTGATGTATTTGAAACAGTTGTTGCTGTTAAAGTACTGAACCTTCAATCTCGAGAAGCCTCAAAGAGTTTCATGAATGAGTGTGAAGCATTAAGGAGTGTCAGACACAGAAATCTGCTGAAGATTGTTGCTTCTTGCTCCAGTATTGATTTTCAAGGAAATGACTTCAAAGCTATTGTTTATCACTTCATGCCTAATGGAAGTCTAGAAAGCTGGTTACATTCAAGATCCGGATCAGAAAATGAGGAGAGCGAGCTCAGTAGACGACTAAGCCTTCTGCATAGAATAAATATTGCCATAGATGTTGCATGTGCACTTGATTATCTTCATCATCGGTGTGAAAACCCTATCATACATTGCGATCTAAAGCCAAGTAATATCTTACTTGATGAGGACATGATTGCTCATGTTGGAGATTTTGGGTTAGCCAAGTTATTCAATCCCAATCAGAAAGATGGAAATCAAAGCAGCTCACTCGGATTAAGAGGAACCACCGGATATGCAGCTCCAGGTATGCAATGGGAAAATATCATATATTGCAATTTGTGCATGAAAATGAGACGTAATCTTCCCTTTCTATTTTTAATATTTAAGTAATGTAACAATGGCAGAGTATGGTGTTGGAAGTGAACTATCTACACATGGGGACGTCTACAGTTTTGGGATCTTCTTGTTGGAAATGCTAACAGGAAAGAGACCAACGGATAACATGTTTGTAGAAGGGCGTAATCTTCATAATTTCGCAAGCATGGCATTGCCTGGACAGGTGAGAGACATAGTGGATCCATTTGTTCTGCAAAATAACGAAGAGACTAGGCAATTAGCACAAGAAAATAATAGGCAATCTGCACATGCAAAAGTAACGGAATGCCTTGCTTCAATCATAAAAATTGGAATTGCATGCTCTGTGGAGGCACCACATACTCGAATGAACATCACAAATGCTTACACTGAGCTGAATTTGGTCAAGAAAACTCTCTTAAAGAGGTGAAGTGCGGATTCTAGATGCCCCCCCGTCAATATACTTTTTAACTTCTGGTTTTTCAATGCATTTGTTCTGGTATCAAGTTTTAGAATGAATTTGATACGAGAAGGTGTACCAATCAAAATCAGCTTAGGGGCATTTGGACAAAAAGGTCACTGCCTTGTATGTTTTTGTAGTTTATGAGAGTATGTATGGTGTGTTACCTTTGTATCAAGGTAAAAACAAAGTCATAATACAAACCTCTGGTGCATCAGCTGTAAATTGTAACAAGTCCTCTGAAAGATTTTATGGCCTAGAAATCATCCCAAATCAAACTTGATCAAACCACAAAGTGAACAAATGATGAGTATTTATGTCATGTGGTTACATAAGAAAAGTTCCTGCAACTTCATCTTAAAAATGAGCTTCATTCTATGACCTGGCAATTCGTTCGTATCGTATACTATCGTGTCGTGTATTTTCGTGTTTCGTATACTTGAATGTCAAAAACAAAGCCGACATGTTTAGGGTTTGTACATTCGTGTTCGTGTACTTTCGTTTCGTGTCGTTTAGTATCGTGTGTTTTCATGTAAAACTGAATATTAATATTAATTAAATAAATATATATATATAATTAGGTAAATTTTTTATGAAATATATTAAAATATATATATATTTAGATTATATTTATATACATAATATAAAATTAGGTAATTGTTTTAAAAATAAATATGCATATATCTATTATAAATATACATATATTCATTATAAATATTAATATTTTATTATAATATTTATTTATGTCGTATACTTCGTGTCGTGTACTTGAAGGAAAACACAAACCGACACTAAATCTCGGTCGCGTAATTTCGTGTCGTGTATTAAAAAGAAAAACACTAACACTAAACACTGATCAACCAACCCCTAGTTGTTAAGCCTCCGGTGACAACCAGAATAAGAATGCAGATGCAAAACTGAAAAATGGTCTAGTGATTTCAATACCAACAATTGGGCGAAAACCAGAATAAGAATGCAGATAGATGCAAGACTGAAAAATGGTCTAGATGCAAGACTGAAAAATGGTCTAGTGATTCCGATTGCTCAACAAAAGGAGACCAAAATTTGTTCCAATCGGGGCATTAACAAGGGATTAGAAAACAAGTGCAGAGATCTCAAAGACTTTCAACAGAAATGGGAGTGTTTGACCAGGAACCACACAACACTTGTGTCGCTCAAGAATTAACAATCCATAAAAATTAATTATAAAGCAATAGGCGTTTCAGTGTTTGTTTGAGTTTAGTTTTTCTGCTAAAAAGAAGGGGCCAAACAGCTGTTTGTTTGAGTCTAAAAGTCTGAATTCAGATTTTATGATAACAAAGGATCCAGGTATAACTGTGGAAGAGACTCTTCTACATTTACATCCAATATAAGCTCCCCGATATGACAAACTGGAACATACATTAAATAAAATTTCATAGTTGAACATTAAATTCTAGGAACTATACTATAAAACATAGCTAGTAGAAAATATGCTCACAAAGCCTGCAAAAAACAAAGCAAATATTCAATTCACGAGTCATAAATCAGTACTTAACTAACAGTTTCAAAATTTCAGACGCACAGAATAGAATAAGAATCCAAATACTTGTAAATAAACTGGTCTCATTCAATATTTTAAGGACTGCAAGTTAAAATGAACAAAAATATAAGGCTTCTCAACACCCAGAAATTACATTAAACCAAGTCTAAGATTCTAATTTGGTGCTAAAAAGAGTCTTATCAAATAAACTGCTTTCTTCGACCCAGCATACAAGAACCTCTCAAAACCACCAAAAAAAGAGTTTGCGCCAGCCCAGATATGCTGCAATAAGAGGAAATTCATATGTAATTACAATCAAGAACCATCATGTAGAACGTTCGAGTCAAAACAAACAGATCTACTCAGTACACATGAAAACAAGTCTAATTATTGTTTAAACAAGAATCGCTCATGGGGTAACTGTAAAATAGTCTAAAACTAATGCCCAAACAAAGAACTATAACAGTCTCATACAGAGTATTGGATATTCACGGGCATGAACAATTCAATCCAGGATTTTGTTTAAATTTACCAACTTAACTATGGTATTTCTGTGATCTACTGGTGATATACTTGCATAACCGTAAACATACATTACATATACAAGGAAAAGTAAAATCAAAGGGTAGAGCTGAACATCTATTTTCAATAAAACAGCTAAGTAAAAACAGAGTAGGGAGAATAAAAGAACAGCAAACTAAAGTATCTTCTCTTAATATAACATACACTAAACAACAAACTGAAATTCCTGTCCTGCACAATTTACAGAAGCCATAAGAACCATTTAGTCCTGTAATACTAATATCAAAAAGCCAATTGTTATAATCAGGTTGTTGCATTTACAAGGGAACACAGAAACATAAAATAAATTGTTCTAACCCGCAACTTGGTTTTTAAACTTAATGGATCACATTCATTTGCGACATTTTCAATTACAATTCACACAAAATAATGTTGAATAGAGCCTAAAGTTCAAAGGTATAAACCTAATCTTAATCCCAAAGCAAAAAAAACCAGAAATAGCAATTAAGCTTTCACCAACAAGCAGGAAACACATGTAACATATCATCAACTAACAATCCATTTCAATTAAAAGAGCAGCACAAAAACAACTGCAAAGAATACGAAACATCGAAGTAATAAAAAATAATGTACCTTAAATATTGCTGGGGTACATCATCACCCTGACCCTCGATCCCTAAAAATCAAACAACAATCATACATCAAAATCCATAACGACATTTCAAACAATATATACACACACAAACCATAAATAAAATAAAGAAGTGAAAAATTACCATGGATTTGGGAGGGAGATTGGAGGTGAATTTGGCACGAACAATACCAGTGTTACCATGAGGCCTAATAACCTTACCCCAAATGCAACGATAGTGGGACCCAGAAACCTTAATTTTAGCCTTGTAAATGTAAGCAACACGCTTGCCCTGGTACCAGGAAACCTCTTCCTTAGTATTAACACCTTCAATCTGAACCAACGATGTGTTTGGGTACTGGTTGGATTTCGACCTCTTGTAACCCAATATTGTTCCCCGTACATACAACCTGTTTTAATCAATTTAAATATTATTAAACACAAATTAACATATTATGTATGTATAATAATGTAAGTATAGGTTGGGGAGATCGAACCTGACGCGCTCGCCTTGTCTGCCCTTCACCATTTTTGCTGCTCTTGAGGAAGAAAAATGAGTGTGTTGGCGGAGGAGGAAGATAAAAACCCTAATCAAATGTGATAAATGCTTGTTTTTATATGTGCAGATTTAAACCCTATTCAGCCCATTTTCTTTGGTCTCTGTTTGGCCCATGTCATATATTTTTGGGCTTCTTTGTTCAACTTCTTTTTTTTTCTGAATAATGTAATACAATCAGTATCCTGAAAAGCGCATTAAGCGGCCGTTTAAGTGGAATCGGACCTTTAAACGCTTTGATTTTATATTAATCGGAGAATTAAGCGTTTTTAAAAATTAAGCGACCTTATAAATGGATTAAGCGGTAATTAAGCGGATTAAACGGTCATTAAGTGGTCAAACCGATTTTGACTTGTCAATTTTTTAATTTTTAATATAAATTTTTATTTTAATAAAACAATGATCTTGATTAAAAAATAAAATTATATAAGTTTTTAAGAAAAAATTATATTTATATTCTTGATACTTTATTTATTTTCATTATTTAGTATTACAAATATTATTATTATATATAAAATTTTAAATAAATATTATTTATCCGTTTATAGACCTGCTTAAAATTCCGCTCTAGAAGGTCTTTCCGCCGCTTAGGACCGATTTGCGCTTTTCAGAATACTGAATACAAAGGCCTTTTAGAATTTTGTTAGGGAAATATATATATATATATATATATATATATGTGTGTGTGTGTGTGTGTGTGTGTTCACGTCAAAATTATTTTGAAATAAAAGTTGATTTTGATTTATAAGTTTATTCTAGTTTAAATGAATTTACTGGTAATTGATGATCTGTATTTTATAGTAGATGTTAATAAAGTACTAGAAAATAAATTTTAAAGTCAATTTTGTAAATTTTCAAATAGGTAACCGGAGTAGTTACAAATTTTATACTTTGCAGATTCAAGTATAGCGGGACTAATATAAGTTTTTATAAAATATATATTACAACACAAAATAGGGTCAAATATAGCGGGACTAAAATTTGAAGATATAGTCAAAATTTAAAACCTTATATCATGTCATAAAGCCTTGTTTTGGAACTTTTTTTTGAAGATATGACTTCTGATATTCTAAAATGTTGCAACTACTTTTGGAGTGTCAAGTCCTGGTTGCAATTTTATGTTTGAGTTAAATGCATATTGTGTACCTGTTGTTTCTACTTCGTGCACTTTGTGTACCTCTATTTTGGTATCTTACATTTAACAAGATTCTAGCAAGTTGTGTACTTCCGTTAGAATATGTTTAACACCGTTAAAAGACAGCTGGAGGGAGGGTAAAGTTAGGGCCTATGCTGTCTTTTTCCACCTTTTGGGTCTATCTGTGTATTATTGTTCTTTGCAGTGTATATAACAACACAAAGTGGGTGGGTTATTATTCTTGACAAACTTAGCTGAGTTATGTATCTTCAATAGCTGAATATTGTAATTGCCATATGTTGGTGGTTGAAAGGAGAGAAGAATGCCGGGAGAAACTGACTTATACCCTAAAATCCCTCCTAAATATAGATGCCCCGGCTTGCTTGAGTTGCATGACATCTTTGTATTTTGTTTGAATATCTTTTGGAGAAGTAAAAGCTTTCGGTTTGATCTCCCCTTTCATTGGTATATATTAATAGCCTCATTTGGAAATTAATTAGCTCAACAAAAACAAGAAGTCATTCATGATACTTGGCCTATCAATCTATCCACGGAAAGAAAATGTGTTGGAAAAAGGCCTACAAAACCTTATTATTAACATTTACAAACAAGATCAGCATTAAGTCCTTCTAGTACATATACAATACACGATGATTTGGGGACAGGTGTCTAAAATAATTTATTCATCACGAAAAGTTAAACCCATTGACATCTAATAAACCCATTGCCACCATAGCCTGCTGGAAATCAAGGAAAAACATGGATGTGTTCATGGCATAATTATTTACAATTAATGCCTCTAGTTTGCGGACTTGAAAATAAGGTCTGATCTGAACTAAGTACTCCAGCTTTGTTGCAAACCAATGAAATAGTTATTATCAAATGTGTGTCGAGATATATCAAATGGTTGCTCTGCATTAAATCCAGCTTTGCATGTTCTAATCAATCTATTGGCAAATCGTGTATCAAGGATCTAAATTATGAGTGCTGTCAAAGTTCATCATCTTCTTTACTAGCATCTCTGAAACTTAACGTCATTAGGATAAAAGATTGTAGGTATTTAAGAGACTAACATAAGAGAGTTATTTATGATCATGTGTGTCTTGTATGTTTTTTGCCGCCATGTATAACTGTGACACAAAAGCTGAACATACTAGAATACCCCTCCCTCCAGCTGTTACCTTGACGGTGTTAAGTGTTATCTAACGGAAGTACACAGGTTGCAAGAATGTTTGAAACCAAGGTACACCAACTGCAAGATATCTAAACAGAGGTACACAAAGTGCACCAAGTGAAAACTAGAGGTACACAGTATGCATTTAACTCTTTATGTTTTAGTTTCATTCTTAAGTTGCATCTCATTATAAAACTCTCCGTCTTTTTTCAACGACAATTGTAAGAGACCATTGTTTGAAAGAATTTATATATCTAACTTGTTATCATTGTAAAAAGTTGCAGGAAGAGTGGAAACCTTAAGAACAGAAAGATTGCAATGGCGCTGTGGTACTAACCTTGAGTTTTAGCAGAAAAACCTAAAAATAAAATCATTTTGCTTAAAATAACTTTTCAAACACAATGGATTATAGATATAGTCATATAATTATTTGTTGATGTAAAAGTTTGTTACTTCTGCAGAACCATAAAGTTCAAAGTAGATGCATTAACATAAAGCAATACGAACATTGACACGGTTTCGAAAATTAAATGTATTCCAGGATGAACAAAAGCTATAACTATCATCGTCATCTTTTTCTTGTTCTTATTGGACAGTGATAAACAAGCTACAACGCTATCCATAAGCTTTTCAGATAACATCAAACTTTGATAAGAAGAAGGAACAATAGTGAGACATCCCAAATTGAACTCCACTAAAATTATAGATCAACAAAGATATTGTAATGTTTAGAATCTACAACAATCAGCCTCACTCCAGCGATTGCTGCTGCAACAGCCAGGCAGCTAAAAAAGATGATATTGATCCAGTGCCATATCTTTGACATTGAACGTAATTCATGCTTCTTAGCGACTACGTACATGTGGTTGGCGAGGTTAAATGTGAGCGGAAATGTGCTTATAGCCCCTGTTAGACTCATGAAATCTCCAATGAAAGGCAGTGTAGCGGCAACGAATGTTGTTACAGCTAGGTAAGTTCCTCTCACCCCAATTCTAAAAGACAAGTTACGGAAAGCCAATGCACTTCTTTAATGCCATATCTTGTGTCCAAATACTCGTACATTGGACTTGCGAAAATCTGTTAACAGAGGAGGAAGCTTTATGCATTGTATTGAGAATAATAAGATACAGTTTAAAATTTACACTAGGGTCATAAATGTATCCAGGATGAGGCCAGAAATGCAACAGAGGAAGCTTTACTCGTTATAAAGTAAAGGAACTACATGTTCCTACAACAAAAGAGACAAAGTAGAAGAGACTTACATGCAAAGCAATGACGGTTTGCAGAAAGGCAGCAATATTGGCAGCCGTCTTCACCCAATATGGGCCACTAACACTGTTGAGTAAATAGGAAGATGCATCGGATCCATAGGCCCAATATCCAACAAAAGCAACAGCATATAAAGGTAAAACACCAATTATGAATTGAAAGTAAAGACCTTTCAACATGTTCTTCACCACAGGCTCTTTCACAGTGGCCTGTTTCAAAAAAATTAGAAGAACAAACTCATGAACATAAAAATGTAAGGATATTCTTTCAATGTAGTTGGTTAAGTTTGAAAAAAATGTTGTAATAAATCAACATAGTATAAAATGTGTTGTCATTTGTCAAGGATTTGTTCCGTACCTGTATTTCAGGAAGCATGCCTGTATTGAAAGCAAAAACGGAGCTTGTCATTGCGCCAATAGTTGAAAATATCTTGCCTGCTTTTGTTCCTGGAATGTCATAATCCCTAGATGGACTTCTACTTCCTGTAAGAATTTACATATTACTGTATTGCTGGGAGTTACTTAAAAGAAACTACTTCGTTGCAGATCTTAGAAAAAGAAACATGGATGAGCCCAAGGGACCAGATGACGGGTTGCAACATAGGGCCAAGTCCTATAAACATTGTAGTTCACAGTAGCACATATAAAAATATAGTGGAAAGTTTACAATGACACATGGTTTAGAATTTAGAAAAGCTCGGTGTGATAGTCTAGTAGCATAACTACAGAGAAGTTCAAGCATGAATTCTTATGCTACCATAAGTTCAACTCAAGTTCTACTTTTTGAAGGACTGGTACAAGTTAATCAATATTCCCAAATAGTATAACACTAGAAAACTTAATCGAAAGTGCATTGGTGTGCTTGCTTAAATACACTGCGATTATATCTAGTTCATTGTCAGTAAATAGTTTAGAAGTTCTAGAAAATTGTAATGGAGCTCCAAATATTTAAACATACACTGCGAATTTGATTTCCTAACAACCGCATATATTTGAAATATCACCAACAAAGTCACTACAGCCAAATCTAGTTAAAAAGGGTTAACTAAACAAAAAATAATAATTTTATATATATTTATATATTAAAAGAATCTCAATCATGTTTTAGTCTGCCTCCACATTGGTATGTGATTTGCCTATTTTTTTCAGTACAAAAAGAATTCAAGAATTCTAAGTAACATAACTGGAGCCGATTATGACATGATTTATTTAGTAATACAGTTAGTCCATAAAATGGCATAATATAAAAAACTGATAAAAGAACGGGAGTACATACCATCTCTAGCAGACAGCACTATTGCGACAACAATGTAGATAAGGCTAAAGAGTGTAGAAAATCCTAGCCAGACCCTCAAAGCTGACAGATGCGGAGTAGCAATTGCAAACAGCACACATGTGAATCCAGCAATAATGATAAAGTATGGAAGTTTCATGTCATGTTCATCCGTGTAAATAACATAGACAGCCTGCATATATTAAGTGGAGAAAAAAAGTTGAGAATTTCTAAAGGTAACACATCAAATGCAAGAATATTAGTAAACAAAAGAGAAAGAATAAAAAGGTTTGTTGAATATAATTAGTTAAAGCTTATTTAGAACATCTGTAAAATATATTAAAAGCTAACATGATGAATTGCTGCAACTTGAATTTGTAACTTGACTTACTTTTAGGGCCTGGCCAGCCAAAATGAGGTATCCAACATTAATCATAAAAAGATTGACATATTGCAATCTCCATGTAAGAGCATAAGCTCTTTTACCTGCAATAACAATAGTCTCATTTACTGAACATAAATTATACCTAACATCTAATCAGGGGCGGAATCAGTGGGGTGGCAACCTACGGCTGAAGCCCCGGCTAAGCAAAAAAATTTAGTAGAATTTTTTTACAAATCATGGTTTTTAGTTAATATTCAATAGAAATTTTTTGTTAAGCCCCGATTATCATTAAAATATTTACGATATTTCAATTAAGCCACGGTAATTTTGGTTCCTCCACTGCATATAATACAGTTTCGAGAGAAAGATTGGGACAAATTAAAAAGCATACCATATATAAATCCCGCGAGATCTCTGTATCTAATGTGCCTCTTTCCTCCAACTTCATGGATCCTTGCAACCAAAATATTTGCATACAATGATACTACAGTGGCTACAATCAAAGCAATGACACCACCTGCCCAACCAAGAGGAACCATAACTGCACCAGAGTATCCTAGTACATATGCACTATTGATACCAGTGGTGAGAACAAATCCCGCTTGTAACCATGAATCTACAAAATTTCAAACAGAGCAAGTAATTTATAAAAACGATTCTCTATTCGCTTCTTAATTATCATTAGCTGCATAAAAACACTATCATGCATGAAGAACACATCTACTAATTAACACTAATTAATCTATAATTAAAACATCTATGCTAACAATAGTGAATAAACCCGAAGCTCTAGAAAAACCTAGCTTAACATAAACCAGAGAACATAGAATAAAAAAAATAGAAATCAAGATTTATGTAACCAAACATACCCAGTGTAATTAATAACCAGTATTTTTCAAAAGAGAAACATAGGACTGAAACAAGTAGATGTTCAGAACTAGAACAATTGTCTTCAAGACAAAAAAAAAAATTAAACTATTCAAGCTCATCAAATACATCTATGATATCCTTAAACAAACAAATATAGATGCCCAAAAAAGAACCCATACAACAATAAAAAAACATGCACACAAAAAAACCCAAAAGGTATATGAAAAAGAGCTGAAACCTTGACTAATCTTATGAGCTGTTTCAGGGATTTCAATGGAGAAATGCTCGTTGGCATGCAATTTCCGGTAAGTGTAGGCGATATCATCGTTGGAAACTTCCATCCCCATGGACTCAGATGAGTACCAACCGAATCAATCAATGATAGCTGATACAGAGTAGTGTGTATCCTGTATCTGTGTCTGTGTGGTGCGGTGGTGTAATATATCTCTACACCTTTATATAATAAAGTTTAGACGTCTACGTGTGTGTGGACTCTGCCAAATATTGTAAATTTTTATAATTCGGGAAATGGAAATCGTTAAATACTACGCAACATTTTATTTTATTTTTGACTTTTTGGCCTCTTTTACTCCTCTATCAATTATAGATTTTCACAGATCTTCAATTTTTTTTAAAAAAAAACTATCAATTTTATTGCCAGCAAATTATATCTCCTTTGATTCTTGAAAAATATTAAATGAGATTTTCGGACTAATCTGGTAATAGATCCTTTATATCTCATATTCGATATTGAATTGAGCTTGGATTTCTCAAACTTAAAATAAGAAAAATGGCAGAGATCCCCAAAAGTGGTTAGACAATTTTTAAATGCTTATTTGTTATTCGTACTAGGATATAAAGTCACGTTATGCGTGTCATCGATTTTTTTTAAAAATGCGTAGTTGATATATTACCTATTGAAATTAATTATGTGATATTTGATACGACAAATTGAAAAGTGCACGTTATATGTTACGGAAATTGTAATGTTAAATTTTGTGTTTGACAAAATTTTTTATGGGACAACAAAAATTAACATTTGTGAATATTTTTAGAGTGATAAATAATAGTCAAAAAAATTATTGATTATGTGGCTTAAGTTGTTCATAAATTTGATTATATACTGAAAAAAAAACTGCATAAAAACATTACGGAATATTGCTTCATTCTTTTTAAATGAATAAAAAATTATTCATTTTGTTACTATTTTACTCTCGTAGTGCACTTCTAATATATTTTCACAAAAATTAATTTAAAATAATATACATGAATAATCATTACTTGAAATATTACTCCCATTATATATGTCTAACTGTTATTCACTAATAATACAACAAGAATTACAAAAGGGGGTTGAATGTAATTTTGGCTACTTTTTCAATTTTAAAGAATGTTCTAACTTGATAAATATAATAATGTTTGATTAGCAATGATGCGGAATAAAAGAGTGATAGAAATCAAAACACTAAGTAATAAAAACACAAGCTTTTAAAACTTTCTGGTGGATTTGAAAGTATCCACCATATATATATAGTATCCACCATATATATATATATATATATATATATCAAATGAGAACCCTGTGAAGTTTTAAATAGAAGTTTTGAATAGTTAACAGCTGCTTTACAAGTTTAAACAAACAAAACTACAGAGAAATGCTCACAGAATACAGCTTGATATGTTTCTCTGAAAAATAAGCTTGCTTAGTTAGTTGTTCTACTTGCTACACTTGGTTTATATATCACCAAGTTTACATGACAATAAGACAAGATAATAAAACAAAACATATTTAGTCTAACTCCCTGCTGCTTCACTACTCTATTCCAGCATCTTTGAATATCTTCACAATTGCATGTAAATGATAATGCTTCTTTGTTCTCAAATTCATGCTTAACAGGCTGCCACATTCCTTTTGCAAACACCCAACGCATGTGACTGTGTTGTCACTGTCAACAACTATTTGAATTTGATCATCCGTCAGGACTATGTTTGTCATCCGTCGGGAGCTTTGTTGATCATCCGTCGGGAGTCTTGTAGATCATCCGTCGGGAGTCTATCCGCCACTTGACTCTATTTCACTTATACATAATTACAGGACATCTCATATTTACAATTAATCAACATATTCTGCATATCAATCTAGTAGTCAACATGACTTACAGATCCCTAAGTAATCTACCTGACTAATACATGTTGTTTGCAGAAATATGCTACATTACTTGTTTGTTACATAAGCTACTCACTCGATGGATGTCTATTTGTCATCCGTCAGGACTATAAAGTTCATCCGTCAGGACTATATTGGATCATCCGTCGAGTGCTACAAAATTCACTAAGTTAAATCTACTCAGGTGTTTTGTTTGACTTATCATCAAGTTCACAACATATTCCTAACAATCTCCCCCAATTTATGTCTACTGGAATTGTAGCCATAAATTAAGAGAAACTTGATGATAACAAAACACCTTAAAATACATATTAAAAAATGGTAGATAAAACTGATAAGTGCTGCAATTTTATTGAAAATTGAACAAAGCAAAATGTACAAAGAGTTCTCACAATCATTATCAAGGTGCTCCTCTAGTCTGAGCAGATAATTCTATTTCCTTGATTGTCTGGATTTCTTCCCAAGCTTCCTGTTGTTTTCCTCTATTTGATTCTGGAGTTGTCTGTGGAATTCAAGTTCATCAGCTTCAAATATATCCAGCATTTCTTTCATTTCCAATAGAGTCTCATTTCTAGACATACTCAATTGGTCATACAGTCTAAAGAATCTTCTAACTCCCTTAATATCCATGAATTTCATCAGCCAATAAGGCCTCAAATGCACTCTCTTCCCTGTGAAGGGAATTGATAGAGTTTTTGGAAGTGCATCTTTGGCTTTATTACTCCTTAGCTCTTCTATTTTCTTTAGGACTATTCTCCTTATAGTCACATTAAATCCGAAGTTCTTCTTGAAGGATGAATAGACCTTTATCAGTACAAATTGGCTTTCTTGAAGATTCCTGTTAAGTGGCCATGTGATTTCTTTCCCTCCCTTATACTTGAACACTATCCTTTCAGGAAGATGTCTATAAGCATCAATCCCTCTTACTTCTTCCAATTCATCCAAGTAGAGGTTTATTTCAGAAAACACCTTGATATCACAGATGTATAAGAGATCCTCCTTTTTGACTGTGGGTTGAGATTTGGTTAGGGACTTGGATCTAAGAGTCACGTGCTTCACTTTCTTGGTTGTTTTAATCTTTGTCTTCTTTAGCTTGTTAAAGATAGGTAAGTTGAATTCAGGAATTGACAGACTTTTCCAGTCTAATGGCTCATTTAGGAATAATAGGCTCACCGTGAAAATTCTTAGTTGGATCCACCTTGAATTCTTCATGTACCACTGAGGGCTCGAATGTCTGAGTTGAAGTTGTAGACTGTTTGGGAATGTAGTCTTCCATTTCCTCATCACTAAAGTCCAATTTTCTTTTGGAATGGAGCTTGTATCTGAATCTTCTTTTCTATTGTGGTTCCTGATGCATTTTCTGATCTTGGGGTTCAGTAGTCAAAGATGGTTGTGCAAAAATCTCAGTTGTAGTCTTCCAACTTGAAGTTTGGCCAAGATAGCAGCTTGCTCCTTCTTTTATTTGAGCTTCTTAACATCTAAGGCAACCTGCTTCTTTTCTTGCCCGATCTTTTCCTTCTCTTCCTTCTTAGCTTCTACAAACTGAGGGTGTCCAGCCACCACACATATTTCCTTACCATTTCTATAGATTTTGGCAATCCTTCTTTTAAGTACTGAATCAGTTGGATCTTTGAAAAATGTAATTGACCTAGCCAACAACTTCTTCTCATCTGGCTAGGTGTCTTAAACACAAGATCCACATGATTTTTGTCTGAGAACTTTGAGTAGTTTCTTTTAGGCTTCAAGACCGGATTTGTTTTTGGAGATTTGATGCAAGAAGTTTGGTCTTTTCCAAGTTACCTAGACTCATTTCATGCACTGAGATGTATTTGACTTGAGAATGGTGATGAAAGGTCTTGTCTGGCTTCTGTAGCTGACCAAATTTCTCCTGAATAGCTGCATCAATCTTCTTCCATTTCTCATCTTGTTCCTTCTCAACAGCTGCAACATTAAACATCTTTGGATTTGTCTTTGAATCAAGTTTAGCAGCTGCTATTTGGATCAGATCAATGATGTCCAATTAGGATTTTTCTTGCACACATCAAAATCAAATCAAGTTGATTTTGGTACCCAAGTTTCCTTGTTGTCCAAGTAAGCTTCATAACCCATCTTTGCATCCTCTCCAATTGAGCATCACCACAAGTACACATAACCAAATCCAAATTAACATATTCATTCCTTGATCCTCATCAGTTATGAAGCTTACTTGGACAACAAGGAATAAAGGAGTGGTGCATGAAGTTGGACGAGTAGCTGATTATTATATAATTATTAATTCGAATTTTGCTTGTAAGTTTTTACCTTTCACTTGAAAGGGTTTTTCTTGTTTTAAGCACATACGATTTTATTTTCCTATTTGGATTTGTTTTTATCTTTTTTCTATTCAGGTTTGGTTTTAAAATTTGTTTCCTGGAAGGATTCAGATATTGGATAAATTCAAGCTGATATTGAATTTCTCTTGGAATCCTATTGGGTTTGGGTTATTGTCTAAGCCTATAAATACCTCTCTCATGTAATCTTTTAAGAGAGACAATGGATGATATAAAACTTGTGTTTTGAGATAAACTATGAGTAGTTTTTCTTTTCTATAAACTTCAATTACTGGATTGTTTTGCAGATTAGTTTCGAATTACTTAGTTTCTGGATTGATCTAAGAAATTTGAGATTCAAAGTTCACGATTCTGGATTGATCGTGTTTTTTTGAAATATCATCTTCTTCTCTTATCCTTTTTCTTCTTCTTTTTTCTTTATTTGTGGTGCGATCCACATCAATTTGGTATCAGAGCCAAGGTTTTTTCTCCAATTTCTTAATTGTTGGGAGATCTAGGTTTCAAAAAAATAAAAAATAAAAAATTTGTTCTTTGAATCTCAAATTGCTTAGATCAATCGAGACACTAAGTAATTCGAATCTAATCTTCAAAACAATCCAGTAATTGAAGTTTAGAGAAAAGAAAAACTACTCATAATTTATCTCAAAACACAAGTTTTATATCATCCTTTGTCTCTCTTAAAAAATTACATGAGAGGGGTATTTATGGCTTAGACAATAACCCAAACCCAATAGGATTCGAAGAGAAATTCAATATCAGCTTGAATTTATCCAATATCTGAATCCTTCCAGGAAACAAATTTAAAAACCAAACCTGAATAGAAAAAAGACAAAAACCAAATCTTTTGCTTGCAAGTTTTTACCTTTCACTTGAAAGGGTTTTTCTTGTTTTAAGCACTTAGGATTTTATTTTCCTATTTGGATTTGGTTTTTGTCTTTTTTCTATTCAGGTTTGGTTTTTAAATTTGTTTCCTGGAAGGATTCAGATATTGGATAAATTCAAGTTGATATTGAATTTCTCTTGAAATCCTATTGGGTTTGGGTTATTATCTAAGCCTATAAATACCCCTCTCATGTAATCTTTTAAGAGAGACAATGGATGATATAAAACTTGTGTTTTGAGATAAACTATGAGTAGTTTTTCTTTTCTCTAAACTTCAATTACTGGATTGTTTTGAAGATTAGATTCGAATTACTTAGTTTCTGGATTGATCTAAGCAATTTGAGATTCAAAGTTCACGTTTCTGGATTGATCGTGTTCTTTTGAAATATCCTCTTATTCTCTTATCCCTTTTCTTCTTCTTTTTTCTTTATTTGTGGTGCGATCCACATCAATAACCCACCTTTGCAGCCTCTCCAATTGAGCATCACCACAAGTACACATAACCAAATCCAGATTAACATATTCATTCCTTGATCCTCATCATGTATCAATCATGTCTACATCCAGTGAGTGTGTGGGTGGATTTGGTGTTTCATGTGCTTCAATTATCAATGATTTTGGTTGTGACGCCACATTTATTGGAGCCACATTAAGCTGACTTTGAGATGGTGCAATGACTGAGTCTTTAGCTCTAGTTTGCACTATGTGTGTTCCCTGTACATTCTCAAGGGTTTTAGATCTTTTCTTTCTGGCATAAGTCTGTGGTGAACTTGTATCCCAAACCCTCATGGCATGTGCTCCTGGTTGAGAGCTTGTTTCAATAGTAACATCCTTTTGGGAGGATGAAACTAGAATTGAGCTAATTTCCATATTAACAACCACAGTTTGTTGGGAAACTGTGGTGTGGCTAGGCTTGGTTATACTAATCTCACCAGCCTTATCCTTAGGGTTTCTTTGATTTTCACCCTGTCCCTCACCTTACTCACTCTCCTTCACACTACCCTATTTGGGTTTGGTAGATTTTACAACTGGTTTCTTTTGAGAGAAACCAGAGGGGGTTTTCTTTGTTTTGGATTGTGAAGGTTTTGTTTTGGTAGCTTGGGTAGGCATCTGTTGGGTCAATGACACAGATGCCATAACTACACTTGAAGGCAAAGAAATTTGTGAGGTTAGAAGAATAGAAACAGTGGTGTTTACCTCACTTACCTGAGGGCCCTCCATGATTGGAAAATAGAAGAGGGGCACCTCTTTGTGGTGACTTGCTCTGTTGAGATCTGCAATGATTCTCCTTTCTTGAACCCAAAAATTCAGTTTGTTGGTTGGGTTCTCAATAGTAATGTTCTCAATAAGATGGTTAGCATCATAAAGAATCTAGCATAATAGACACTTTTACCTCTCTTCTTAAGTTCCTCTAACTTATAACCTAACTCAAACATGATCATGTCACTGAAGTTAAAGTACTTATCAGTAACTAGCATATAAAGCATGTTAAGCATGGCAATATTAACAGAATAAAAAATTATTCACTTTACCAGAAAATACCTTAGTTACCACATCACACAGATAGCTCCATTCCTTTCTAAGACCTAGCCTCCTAATCTCACTTAACTTAGAAGTAGAAAGTGCATAGCCCATAGAATTAAGCATGGTAACTAAATTAGCATCAGTGTGTGGAACAGTAGTAGTGTTATCTAGAATTTTAAAGCATGCTTTGATAATGTCACTATTAATGCAGAACTGCTTACCTTTGAGAGTGAAAGTTATGGTCTTGTCAGTAGAATGATACACAACTGTTGTCTATATCTCCTCCATAACCTCACAGTAGATTGTTGGTGATTCCAGCATAGCATAACTAAGTTTGCATTCCTTCACAAAGTCCATCATTTTGTGAAAATCTCCAGATTATGGAATCTCCGTGTTCACAAGAGCTACGAAGTTGTTCTTTTCATAGATGAACCCGGACTGGGACATGATTTTGACTACTAGTGCCATTGTTAAAGTATGGAAATTTGCTGAGAGAGTATTTACTTTGGAGAAGAAAGGAGTTAGAGCAATTGATTTGAAAATGATAAAAGAATAGAATAAAAATGAATTCTGCTTTTATACTATCTTAGAAATAAACTGTCAAAAATAATAAAGTGAAATAAAGTAACCAATTAAAATAGTCCAAAATAGTCATTTAAAATAAATAAACTGTCAAAATTCTGTCAATTATCTGTCGTGTTATACTTACAAACTGTAAGTATACCCGATGGATAATGTTCAGAGTTTTAACGGCTAAGATTGAGACAATTCGACGGATGAGAATAAAATAATTATCCGTCGGGTTATAAAATAATTCAGAAAAGTAATTGATTTTTATTAATAAATATTATTCTGACGGATGATCAAACTCGATGGATAATGAGCATCCGTCGGGATGTAAATTTTGACTTAGCCAAAATTTCATCCAAAGCAGAAAAATCAATTAAGTTTCTGGCTACATTATAACTTGCAAAAATATCTGAAATGTTTCTAGAATAATTAAGCATACCTAACTCACTTACCAACTTGGAAAAGGTGGATTCATCAAGTGGCTTGGTAAAGATATTTGCAAGCTATTTTTCACTTGGAACAAAATGAAGTTCTATAGTACTATTCATCACATGTTCCCTAATGAAGTGGTACTTGATGTCTATGTGCTTTGTTCTTGAATGTTGTACTAGATTTTCAGTGATGGCAATTACACTTCTGTTATCACAGAAAATGGGAATTCTGTCCACTTGTAGACCATAGTCCAACAATTATTTTTTCATCCACAAAATCTGTGTACATCAACTTCCAGCAGCAATATATTCAGCTTCAGCTATAGAAGTAGAAACTGAATTTTGCTTTTTACTAAACCAGGACACAAGCTTGTTCCCTAGAAATTGACAGGTTCCTGTTGTACTTTTTATGTCTATTTTACAACCTGCATAATCTGCATCAGAATAACCAGTTAGATCAAAACTGGAATCTCTAGGGTACCAAATGCCAAGTTTTGGTGTTCCCTTGAGATATCTGAAAATTCTCTGTATAGCTACTAAGTGAGATTCTCTAGGATTAGCTTACAATCTAGCACAAAGACAAGTAGCAAACATTATATCTGGCCTACTAGCTGTTAACTACAGAAGTGAGCCAACCATGCCCCTATAGCTTGAAATATCCACAGACTTTTCAGTAGTGTTTAATTCAAGTTTAGTTGCAGTGGTCATGGGAGTTTTTGCAGATGTGCAATCCATTAGATCAAACTTCTTTAAAAGATCAAAATTATATTTGGTTTGACTAATGAATATTCCATCACTAACTTGCTTAACTTGTAAACCAATAAAGTAAGTTAGCTCTCCCATCATGCTCATTTCATACTTACTTTGCATCAATTTGGAAATTTTTTTGCAAAGTTTTTCATCTGTAGAGCCAAATATAATATCATCTACATAAATTTGAACAAGTATACTAGAGCCATTAACATTTCTAAAGAATAAAGTTTTATCAACAGTACCTCTTGTGAAGTGATTTTCCAAAAGAAACTTTGATAAAGTGTCATACCAGGCTCTAGGTGCTTGCTTCAGTCCATAAAGTGCTTTCAAAAGATAGTAGACATATTCTGGAAAATTTGGATCTTCAAAACCAGGAGGCTGACTGACATAGACTTCCTCCTCCAAATTTCCATTCAGAAAGGCACTTTTGACATCCATTTGATAGACCTTGAAATTGGCATGGGCTGCATAGGCTAAGAAAATTCTGATGGCTTTAAGTCTTGCAACAGGAGCAAAAGTTTCATCAAAATCTATTCCCTCTTGTTGGCGATAGCCCTTAGCAACCAATCTAGCTTTGTTCCTGACCACTATGCCATTTTCATCCATCTTGTTTCTGAATACCCACTTGGTGTCAATTGGATTCTTTCCTTTAGGTTTGGGTACCAGCTTCCATACCTTGTTCCTTTCAAATTGGTTTAGCTCCTCCTGCATAGCTAAAATCCAATTAGGATCCAACAAAGCTTTTTCTACCTTCTTTGGTTCTTCCTTAGAAAGGAAGCTGCTATATAGACATTCTTCTTGAGTTGCTTTCCTTGTTTGAACTCTAGAAGATGCATCACCAATTATAAGCTCAAAAGGGTGATCTTTAGTCCATTTTCTTTGTTGAGGTAGATTAGCTCTAGATGAAGAGGCATCATTGTTGTCTTGATGTGTGACTGAGTTTTTTATGAGAAACTCCCCCTGTGTTTGTGAATATATGATTTGAGAAAGGACTACTCTCTGTAGGTGATCTATTCTGACTCTCAGCTTCTCTCATTGTTCCGACGGATGATGCACTTTGTATCTCGACGGATGAAGCTGATTGTCTCCCGACGTATAAGGCAGAATGTCTCCCGGCGGATGAAGCATTTTGTAACTCGACAGATGTTGAATTATGTGCTTCATTAGTTGTAGATTTATCTGCATTATCCTTGGTCACTATTTCTTGATCACTTTCATCATCACTGTCATCAATAACCATCTCCACATTATCAAACTTGAGGCTTTCATGGAGATCTCCATCTTGCAGTCCTTTAAATTTTTTTATCATCAAACATAACATTTACTGATTCCATAACAATGTTGGTTCTTAGATTGTAGACTCTATATACTTTTCCCACAACATATCCAACAAAAATTCCTTCATCTGCTTTGGCATCAAACTTTCCATGTTGAACAGTTTGATTCCTTAAGATATAACATTTGCAGCCAAAGACATGAAGAAAATTTAGAGTTGGCTTCTTGTTCTTGAACAATTGGTAGGGTGTCATGCACTTTGCTTGATTAACCAAAGAGATATTCTGAGTGTAGCAGGCAGTGTTCACAGCTTCAACCCAAAAATATATGGGTAACTTTGATTCTTCAAGCATTGTCCTTGCAGCTTCAATAAGAGATATGTTTTTCCTTTCCACTACTCCATTTTGTTGTGGAGTTCTTGCTGCAGAAAACTCATGCATAATTCCATTCTCTTCACAAAATGATCTCATCTCAGAAATCTTGAACTCAGTTCCATTGTCATTCCTGATTTTTCTTATGTTAAAGTCCAGGATGATTGTTGACTTGACTTATGTGATTGATGATGATTTCACTAGCTTCATCTTTGGACTTTAGAAAATATATCCAAGAGAACTTTGAGAAATCATCCACAATTACTAGGCAAAATCTTTTTCTTGAGATGGACAACACATTTACTGGTCCAAACAAATCCATGTGCAACAATTGCAAAGGTTCTTCAATTGTCGAATCATGCTTATTTCTTAATGATGTTTTGATCTGTTTTCCTTTTCTGGCAGGCATCACACAATCCATTCTTAGCAAACTCCACTTGAGGAATACCTCTACCAGTTCTTTCTTGACAAGTTCATTCATGGTCTTGATGTTTAGATGGGATAGTTTCTTGTGCCATAGCCAACTTTCATCTTGACTTGCTTTACTGAGAAGACGAGTTATTGATTCTGCATTTGATGAATTGAAGTCAGCTAAGTACACATTTCCTTTTCTCACTCCAGTGAGAACCACTTTGTTAGGTCACACTTTCACTGTAGAGGGGGTGAATACAGTGTTTATTACAATCAAATCAAACTTCAAGAACTTATGTAACAGAAAACAAACTTTATTTAAACAATAAACTCTGTTACAATCTGGAACTGTTATCTCTCAGTGATGAACAAAATATCACGAGAGCTTCTAGAGTTATAATAAATAATATTCTCGATAATGATAACACCTCTAGTGTAAACTCTATTTCTGTGTTTATATACTACACAGTTACAAGATATTCGCTAATTGATATGGAATATAATTCTGCTTCCTAAAATATATCAATCAGATATCTTCTATTCCAAGTATTCCATTCTTCACGGAATTCCTTCTTCATGCATATCTCTTCTTATGTTTATCCTGATCTTCTTAACTTTAATCAGCTACTGTCCTTATCTGATCGTCCTTCAGCACTTAAGTTCTGATATCTATCTCCTGATAACATAAGTACTGATATCCCTTAAGTTCTGACTTCCAGTACCTTAAGTTCTGACTTCCAGTATAAGTACTGATCAGTTAAGTACTGATTTGTTCTGTTCAAATAAGATCTGAAACATAAAACATATTAGCCATGACATTATCAAATATATCTAACAATCTCCCCCAACTTGTAAATTAACAAAATATACAAGTTTAACAGATATTTGATGATGTCAAAAACATTAAGTACAAATGCATGAGAAATAGACAAGATAACTACAACTTACAGTCCTTAAAGTTTTTACCAATTCAACTTCTGATAACAACTTCAACCTGTATAAATATCAGAATTTAAGCAGTTGTAGATCTTCGACTTGGCTTCATCATTTTCTGATCTCTCTGATGTCAGGAGTTGTTCTGAGATAATTCTTCAACAAACATTTCTCAGCATATCTGAGTTCATCAATCATTCTCCGTTTGACATCTTTAAGCTCTGCAGTATCTTCACCAGTTTGAAATATTGCAGCTCTGAGATCATTAATCTTTGCTTTTCTCAACTCCCGATCTAGTCTTATGACATAAGCTTTGTTAGACTCTAGATTGAATTCAAGCCCCTTAATACCAAGATATGTTCTGATCTGTGCAGTATTAGGCTTCATATCAACAATATCACCATTGTGATTTCTGTACTTTGGAACATATCTGCTGTCAGACTTAACAGAATAAAGTCTTTTCTGTCTCTGAATCTGTTCCTTTAAGTAGTTTGCAGCAGTCTCTGTTATTCTATCATCCACTTGAAGTAAGAATAATACATGCTCCAATTCTTCAAAATACTTCAATGGAATGGCATTTTGTCTTATATGATAAACCCTACCATCTGTCATGAAATACAACATGATGTATTCTTTCAAGTAGGTATGGTAAACCATCTGTACAGATTCTAGTTGATTCAATCTCTCAGGAGTTGCTCCAATACCTGGTTCACTCAAGGAAGTTGGATCATCAGTAGTGTTGTGTACTCTTCTTTCATCAGCACTTCCCAATCCAGTTTTATCTCTAGCTTCCTTTCCAGTAACTACTCTTGCTTCAAAACCACTTAAAGTAGTCTTCAAAGATTGAGTCTGTTTTGCTTTAGTGAATCCTGGTAGGAGTGTTTTAGATTTATCTTCTGATATCAAGTTAACTTGAGCACTGTCAGAGGTTACTTGCTTCTTCTGAATATCAGAACTTACAATTTCTTGACTCTGAACAACTTGAGCCATGTCAGAGGTTGTTTTAAGAATTTTTCTTGAAGTCAGAGCAAGATTATGTTTTCCATCAGTAATTTCTTCTTCCTCAGGAGGTACATAAGGCTTGATAGGTTCACCAACCTTTTCTTTACCCTTGGATCTTGGATCTATCTGTGGTTGTGATCTAGCCAAAGTTTCTTCAGTATGTATCCTCTCTTTGATCACAATGCCTTTAGGTTTTGGAAGTAACTTTTTACCAGAAGCTTCAGATTTAGATGTGACTTTCTCTGATTTAAGTCTGGCTTCTTCTTCCTTTAAACTTTCCAAGTCCATCCCTGGATTTTCTTGAAGAAATAACTGTCTTGACATTTCCTCATCAAGATCTAGAAGTTCATCAGAACTTATCCTTTTACCAGCAGCAGAACTTATTCTTTTCCCAGTATCAGAACTTGTTCTGTGACTAGCTTGTCTTGATGTAAATCTTCTACCTTGACTATGACCACTACCCATTCCAGAGTTTCCTTGGTCATCTTTTCCATCATCCTTTCCTTGCAGTGACTTGTTGGTTTTGCATTTGGACTTAATTACCTTCTCCCCCTTTTTGGCATCAGCAGGTAATAAAAGAGAGATAAGTAGTTCCACTGAGGTCTGGATTTCAGTAAGTTGCGATTGCTGAGAAGCTTGATTTGTCAGAATTTGATCAATCTGAGCTTGTTGCTTCTCTTGAGTTTTCTCAATATAAGCAACCCTGTCAATGGTAGGTTGGAAGAACTTTTTCTTATCAAGTTTCCAAACTTGTTCCTGTTTAATAAAGTTCTCCTGAATCTTGTGTAGCTCTGCATGAGTGTTGGAATGAAGACCTTGTAGATGTTTAGTACTCAATGCAGTGACTCTAAGCTGGGTTTTAAAATCATCAGAATTTAACATTTCATCAGCTTTAGTCAAGTGCTCAGCAAGATGTAAAGCATTTGGAACACATGAAACTGAGTTCCATTCCTTAGTCCACTCCTGTCCTGCAGGAGTTTCACTCCAAGGTACTGGTGCATCCCTGATAACAAACTCCTTTAGCAGTTCAGACTTAGGAAGAGTCAGTGGAGGAGTATGTCCTGAAGGACCTGCTGCATCAGCATCTACAGTTGTAGCAGCTTCACCAGTATCTCCAACATTTGCAGCATCAGAACTTAAAGAATCAGTATCTTCTGATAAGACAAATGTATGAGTAGCAATGGAGGCTTCAACATCCTCTAATTGCTGATCTGATACTAAGTTCTGATCAACAACCATATCCTGATGCTCACCTAAAATCTGATCATCATCTTGATGCAGAGAAGGTGTTAGTGATAACTCAGGAGTTTGAACAGCATCAGTAACAGGTGTTGTGGAAGGATTATTTGCTGTTGGAGCTTCTAAGAAAAGTATTTCAGGCACAACCAAGTTCTGAATATCAATTTCAGCACTTGTGCCTGGATCAACAAGAGATAAAGAAGGTAAATTAGCCTTGTCAGATACAGGTTCCTGAAATGTAGTTGATGGAGAAGAAGTGACTGGAGCAAATTCCTTGTCTTGTGAGATCAGAGATTCCTGATCCCCTTCCTTAGCTGCTTCCTCCTCATCATCTGAAACTGGCCTCTGTGCCCTCTGTTTCTTGTACTTCCTTGTTGATTTGGATTCCTTGGGAGTTGCAGGAACAGTCATACGTCTAAGCCTCTTGAGAAGCCTAGAACCCCCAATTGCAGAATCCTTCTGAGAAGTTGCCTTCTCAGCTTCATTTATCATAGGTTCTGAAGAGGGAACCTGATCTTCAGAATCTGTTTCATCTCTCAAAGTAATCCTCCTCTTCTTCTGAGATGTTTGAGGAACAGTCTTTGTTCTCTTTGGCTTAGAGGATGTAGGCTTCACAGTAGGTGCTGAAGAAGAAGGTTGAGCAGTCTGTGAAGTGGAGAGATATGATTTGAGATAAGTTCTGAGGGTAGGTTGAGTAGAATGAGAGGTAGGGACTGAGGTTGATGGATTTTGGTTATGGTGAGTTGGTTGAACATTTGAGTAAACAGATTTGTAAGTAGCTGGATCAACATTTACCAGAATCTGTTTCACAGACTGAGGAATCTGTAATTGTCTCACCATTGATTTCTTTGTGTCAGCATTTATCAGGTCGTTAAAGTACCTTTTTGCAACCTTAAAAGGTGGGGTTTGAGTGCTGACTAACTGGGGTTCAGCAGTACAATACGTATAAATAAGTTGACAGAATCTAGCAAAATAAACAACATCTCGATCCTCTGTCATCCTATCCCCAATAAAACCAATTATTCCAGTTGCAAAATCAAAATGAGTTTGATGGATAATAGCATACCCGATGTGCTGACTCAGAATTGGGATAGCATCATAATTAGAACATTTGTTCCCAAAAGCCTTGGTGATGCATTCGAAGAAGAAACTCCATTCTCTTCTGATATGAGCCCGTTTCAACTGTCCAAGTTTCGTAAGACTCTGTTCATATCCCAAATCAGTCATTAACCCCCGAAGTTCTGATTCCTCTGGTATAGAGAAGGTACAATCTTCTGGAAGATGTAATGCTCTTCGTACTGTACCAGGAGTGACTACATAGGAAGAATCACCCACTTGGAAGATAATACTGGGAGTTCCTCGTTTACCACCATCATCAAAAATTCCAGTCCTCCAGAACCGCAGAACTTGTTGACTTGAAAATAATTCAGGCTGAGTTAAGGCGTACCCAACCTCACTATGTGCAAGAAGATCTTGCACAAAATGCAATTCAGATGGAGCGTCAGCATGATCAAGAATTGCAGCATAGTTGTTTGGAACAAACTTTGCTCCATCAATGATTAAATCCTTTGGTGCCATGTGAAAAAATATTGAAATTCAAGTATGCCTGTTAGGTGTTTGAGATAATATCTGTATGAAAACAACGGAAATAGTAAAGTGAAGGAGAGTAAAAGTAAGAAGAGAGATAGAAGATGAAGAAATTAAAAAGATTAAAGAAATCTTCTCTCTGCTGTACTTATACAAAAGAAATATTACCGTTGGACACCTGTCAGACATGCAGTAATAACGGATAGTTACTGGGCTCGAGAAAACAGTAATCAAGACTTACCCATTTGCCGAGTTTCAAGGAAAAACTGTTCCATTTATCAAGGGAAATAATTCAAATTTTAACCCGTTATCACTGATTGGATTATTTTGCACTGCAACATTAATATACTGAAAATGAATCATGTTAAAAATGACCGAGATAATTTCGATGAATAAGTGCTGACAAAGAATCAGAACTTAAATCAGAACTTAAGACAAAATTTAAATGGTCATCAGAATATCAAGCAGGATTTAACAACACAAGATAAAATAACTCAGAGACAAAATCTTGAAGTAAAAACAGTTTTCATTAATATATCAAGTCAATACATAGATGAAATAGAAATTACATCAATACAAGATTTTCCCTAAGCTTCTAATCCTAACGTCAACAGCTTTAGTCCTAGCTAAGAAGCCTGACAAAGCTGAGGATGAAGAAGAACAGGAAGAAGACGAGATTAAGTCATCTTCCTCTTCCTATCTTCGACAAACAAGATAGCGAGTCGAATGATTCGCTCTTGCTGACGGATACGACGAAGGTGTAGGTCTCTTCGAACGGCCACCAGATCACGTTTGATAACCTCTGGAAATTGAATCCAGAGATTGTGAGGGATGTTGGTGATAGGGTAGGGAGTTGAAATTCCATTCAAAAAGACATGCACAGTCTCATCACCGTAATTGTAGAACCAGCCAAATTCAGCCATTTGTGATAGTAAATGAAAAACAAGACTGAATTTGTGATACAAGTGTGATGAGAAGACTAATGTGAAGTGGTTGCATATATAGGCATGAGAATGCCAAGAGACACAAAGATATTGAATGCAGACAGGTAGAATTATTTCTACCTCGTCTCCCTAGACTTTGAAAAAGAATAACAGTCATTGGAAAAGGAATGTGCACATGGAACAAGAGTGAACTGTTCAAGGACGAGTGCCATTATGTTTTAACCATAGACTATTAATCTTCCACTTCAACATTTCGAAATTGAGCTGAGACTGTTACCAAATTTTATTTACAGATAAGTCAAGTAAAGGGTTAGACTGAAAAATCAGAACTTAGACCTATATCAGAACTTAACAGTCATCAGAACATAATGTCTTAACTCGAACAAGGAATATCTATCTTAGTAAATACTCATACAAGTTCTTAGTTATGAACGTCAGAAATTAATCATCAGAACGTGTAACTAGAACTTGTCCTCAGAATTTGTGCAGAAGTGACACAATGACTGTTTATCTAAAATAACATAGACCACCACAGAAATTTCATCATTCATATGGAGTGATGTGTGTGTGCATTAAGCTAAATAACAGACAAAGAGTAAAGTCTGATCTACTTCAGTACATCTTAGAAATAAGTCATAATTAAAATTTTGCTAAAGATCTGTCATTATCCTGAAACCTACTGATAAATGAGTTCATGCATGAGTTCACCTCTACTGTTTTTGTGCTAATTTTATGCATCTTTTGAAATTCTATTTTACAGAGGCTTCTCAGTGTAAGTGAGTCACGACTGTTTATTAGAATTTATGCTATTATCAGAGTATTTCTCCAGTAATCATAGAGTGTGAAAAGTCACCAAGAAAATATTTTGCTTTTCTAATGCATATTTACTTAATACCAGCAATGCACTTGGGTCGTCCCTTTCACATTTTTACTCTAGATCTCAAAGGAGTACCTGATATTATTCTTTGATTATTGTTCTTCTTCTTTTGATAAGTGAGGTTTATCAGCACTTAGTACATTCAGCAGTTTTACTAGAATCAGAACTTAAACAGATGAGTAGCATTATTCTAATTTGTGACTTAGTAATAAGATATACAAGGTAAACTTAACTAAGCTCAGTTATCAGAATTTGCTTGTGTCATAAGATTTCCACAGAAATAACTACTTCTTTCATGGGATCATTTGTTTATTGAAGACTAGTAGGTCAGTATCTAGCACAGTTATCCTCATAGGATAGAATAGTTACTGAAACAGACATATCACTTATCAGAGTTTAGACACATATATCAGACAACAGTCAGTACTTGAAGACATTTATCAATTAATGCACAGAATATACAAAGAGAGTAATTCTGTAAATACTGATCATAAAGTCTGATAACATAGAACAAGTTTAAGCAGATTTAGAGAAAGAACCTGAAATCATTCCAAGTTCATTTACCAATTTTGAAAAGGTAGCTTCACACAGTGGTTTTGTGAAGATATCTGCTACTTGTTGATCTGTGGGAACAAAATGCAATTCCACTGTACCTTCATCCACATGTTCCCTGATGAAATGGTACCTGATGCTGATGTGCTTTGTCATAGAGTGTTGAACTGGATTACCTGTCATAGCAATAGCACTTTGATTATCACAGTAAATAGGGATTTTGAAATATGTTAACCCATAATCCAGTAACTGATTCTTCATCCAGAGAATCTGTGCACAGCAGCTTCCTGCAGCAATATACTCTGCTTCTGCAGTTGATGTGGAAATTGACTTTTGTTTCTTGCTATACCAAGAAACCAATCTGCCTCCAAGAAATTGGCAGCTTCCACTTGTGCTTTTCCTGTCAATTTTGCAACCTGCAAAATCTGCATCTGAGTAACCTATTAATTTAAAATCTGATTCTCTAGGATACCATAATCCTAGATCAGCTGTTCCTTTAAGATACTTAAAGATTCTTTTTACAGCTGTTAAGTGAGGTTCTCTTGGATCTGCTTGAAATCTTGCACAAAGACAGGTAGCAAACATGATATCTGGTCTACTAGCAGTTAGATAGAGAAGTGAGCCAATCATACCTCTGTAATCAGTAATATCTACTGAATTACCAGTATCCTTATCCAGTTTTGTTGCAGTGGCCATGGGAGTGGATGCACTTGAACAGTCTTGCATTCCAAATTTTTTCAGCAAGTTTCTGGTGTACTTAGATTGACAAATAAAAGTTCCTTCTTCACTCTGCTTGACTTGAAGGCCTAGAAAATAACTAAGTTCTCCCATCATACTCATCTGATATCTTGACTGCATTAGATTGGCAAACTTTTTGCAAAGTTTGTCATTTGGAGACCCAAAAATGATATCATCAACATAAATCTAGATCAAAAGTAAGTCCTTGCCATGGTTGAGATAGAACAATGTTTTGTCAATAGTTCCTCTGTTGAATCCACTTTCCAGAAGAAACTGAGCTAAAGTCTCATACCATGCTCTAGGAGCTTGCTTAAGTCCATAAAGTGCTTTATCAAGCCTGTAGACATAATCTGGATGTTTGGAATCTACAAAGCCTGGAGGTTGTTCAACATATACTTCCTCTTCCAATTCTCCATTGAGAAAAGCACTTTTCACATCCATTTGAAAGACAGTAAACTTTTTGTGAGCAGCATAAGCCATGAATATCCTTATGGCTTCTAACCTAGCAACTGGAGCAAATGTTTCATCACAGTCAATTCCCTCCTGTTGAGAATATCCTTTTGCAACCAGCCTTGCCTTGTTCCTTACAATTATGCCATCACTGTCAGTTTTGTTTCTGAATACCCACTTTGTACCAACAACCGATCTATTCTTGGGTCTTGGCACTAAGGTCCAGACTTTGTTTCTTTCAAATTCATTCAACTCTTCCTGCATTGCTTGCACCCAATCAGCATCTTGAAGAGCTTCTTTCACTTTCTTTGGCTCAGACTGAGAGAGAAAAGAATTGTAAAGACATTCATTCGAAGTACCTGTTCTAGTTCTGACACCTGCCTCAGGATTTCCAATTATTAAATCAGGTGTATGTGATTTTGTCCACTTCCTTGCAGATGGAAGATTTTCTCTAGAACTGGATGCTCCCCCATAATTCATGCTGTCTTCGATTTCATTTTCTGATGCTCCCCCTGAAACTATGCTCTCTGAGTTGGATCCTTCAGTATTTAGATTTTCAGCACTGTCAGTACTTGGCTTATCAGAACTTGACGAATCAGAATTTGACGAGCCAGATGTATGTTCTGATGCTTCTTGAGATGTGATAAAATCTTGAGTATGCTCCCCCTGCAATGGTGCATCTTCCTTTGACGTAGTCACCACAGTTTCAATAACATCAGAGTTTAATCCATCAGAATTTACAGTATCAGGACTTAGACTGTCAGGACTTGAGGTATCAGAATATGAATCTTCATTTTCAAATCTCAGCTTATTATGATCAATGCAATCTTCAAGTCCAGTGATCTTCTTGTCATCAAAAGAGACATTGATAGATTCCATGACCACTTTTGTTCTCAAATTATAGACTCTGAAGGCTTTTGTAGAAAGTGGATATCCTACAAAGATTCCCTCATCAGCTTTTAGATCAAACTTGGATAGCTGTTCAGGATGAGTCTTGAGAACAAAACACTTACATCCAAATACATGAAAGTATTTGAGATTTGGCTTCTTGTTCTTCACCATCTCATATGGTGTTTTTCCATGCTTGTTAATGAGTGTTGCATTTTGAGTAAAACAAGCAGTCTGCACAGCTTCAGCCCAGAAATAGGTTGGAAGCTTTGCTTCTTCAAGCATTGTTCGTGCAGCTTCAAAACTGCTCTCAGAACTTGATTTATCAGCATTTGCCATCAATGCATAGTTCTCCTCACTTTCAGAGTCTGAGGTGTCTGTCCAGCTTTTCTGCTTTGTGACAAGAGCTTTGCCTTTGTCATTCTTGGTCTTCTTGCAATCAGGAGATATGTGGCCTTTCTCACCACAATTATAACATTTAACATTAGCGTAATCTCCTCTGTCAGACTTTCCTCCTTTTCCTTCAGATCTTCTGAAATTCTTCTTATCAGAACTTATGCCTTTCCTGGAAAACATCTTTCCCTTCCTGAACTTCCTGTATGCAATCTTTGTGATTCCTTTCACCATAAGAGCACACAGCTTCATCATCTCCTCATCAGCATCAGTTTCAGGCAAGCTTTCAGAATCTGAGTCATCATCACTCTCAGAACTTGATGACTCAGTATCAGATTTTATGATAAGAGCTTTACCCTTATCTTTCTTTGAGGAAGGTGGTTTGGGGGATTCCTCTTCAACCTTGAGAGCAACTGTCCTTGACTTTCCTCCTTTTCTCTTGCTTCTTTGTTCCATCTCAAGTTCATGGGTCTTGAGCATTCCATAGATTTCATCAAGAGTTGTTTCATCAAGATTGTAGTTGTCTCTTATTGTTGTTGCCTTCAAATCCCAACATTCAGGAAGAGCTAACAGGAATTTGAGGTTTGTATCTTCAAGATCATACTCCTTATTTACTAATGACAAGTCATTCAAGAGTTTGACGAATCTATCATATACATCAGTCAATGACTCATTAGTCCTAGAGTCAAAGTGTTCATACTCTTGAGTGAGTATTGTCTTCCTGTTCTTCTTAACTGTTTCAGTTCCTTGACACCTTGTCTCCAGTGCATCCCATATCTCCTTAGCAGTCTTGCAGTTGATTACCCTGTTTGACATTACATTATCAATGGCACTATGCAATAAGTGACGTACCTTGGCATCCTTAGCAATAGATGCTATATCTTCAGCAGTGTAATCAGTCTTTTCCTTTGGTACGGTCATTGCTGCTTCACCTGCAACTACAACAGCGAGCTTGGTAGGTTTGTGAGGCCCTTCCCTGATTCTATCAAGGTATTCTGGATCTGTTGCTTCCAGAAACATGGTCATCCTTACCTTCCATATGGGATATTCAGATGGTCTCAATATGGGAACTCTGATAGTCTCATATCGACTCTGAGTTGATATCTTTGATGATTCCTCAGTTTTGGTAGGCTTAGTTGGAGTTTCTGTGTCAGACATGATTGTGTTTGGATCTTTAACTGTATGTGTGTTAACAGATAGCTCTGATACCACTTGTTAGGTCACACTTTCACTGTAGAGGGGGTGAATACAGTGTTTATTACAATCAAATCAAACTTCAAGAACTTATGTAACAGAAAACAAACTTTATTTAAACAATAAACTCTGTTACAATCTGGAACTGTTATCTCTCAGTGATGAACAAAATATCACGAGAGCTTCTAGAGTTATAATAAATAATATTCTCGATAATGATAACACCTCTAGTGTAAACTCTATTTCTGTGTTTATATACTACACAGTTACAAGATATTCGCTAATTGATATGGAATATAATTCTGCTTCCTAAAATATATCAATCAGATATCTTCTATTCCAAGTATTCCATTCTTCACGGAATTCCTTCTTCATGCATATCTCTTCTTATGTTTATCCTGATCTTCTTAACTTTAATCAGCTACTGTCCTTATCTGATCGTCCTTCAGCACTTAAGTTCTGATATCTATCTCCTGATAACATAAGTATTGATATCCCTTAAGTTCTGACTTCCAGTACCTTAAGTTCTGACTTCCAGTATAAGTACTGATCAGTTAAGTACTGATTTGTTCTGTTCAAATAAGATCTGAAACATAAAACATATTAGCCATGACATTATCAAATATATCTAACACACTTTTTTGCTTTTTTTGTTTGTCACAACACAGGCTTCTGAATTGAAAGTAACTGAGTTGCCCTTATCACAAAGTTGGCTGATACTCAACAAATTATGCTTGAGACCATCCACTAGGGCAACTTCTTCAATGATGACATTATCTTTTGAAATCAAGCCATATCCCACTGTATAACCTTTGCTATCATCTCCAAAAGTAATACTTAGGCCAGCTCTTTCCTTAAACTCAATGAGCAGGGTAGAATCTCCAGTCATGTGCCTTGAGCAACCACTATCCATATACCAAAGATTCTTTCTGTTTTCTTGCACACATCAAAATCAAATCAAGTTGATTTTGGTACCCAAGTTTCCTTGAGTCCTATCTTGTTAGCTTTCTTCTTTGGTTTTTTAGGTTTGATCTCATTTGACTTGGGAATTTCTGATTCATCCTTAGTCATTTGAGTTGGACCTTTGAAACCAGTCATTAGAACATAATTATCATGCACATTTGGATTAACAGGAAAAGGCATGCTATTTGCAAACATGTTATTCCAGTAAGGCATGCTAGATAGCGTTTGAGGCATATTAAATGTAGCATAATAAGGATTAGGTGCAAATGGCATATTAGCAAATTGTGCATTAATATTCTGAGGAGATATAGCATTCATAGGCATGGTAGGCATGTCAGTCATGTTGGGAAAAGAAGACAGTGCAGACATGGAAGTAGACATAGCAAGTTTTCAATTAACAGACAAGTGATTAAGACTACCACACTTAACACAGATTTTTCTTGGTGCATATTTATCAGGTGTGTGGTTGTTATGTTTGTTAATTCCTACTTTCCCATTTCTATTATTTTTCTTTATAGCTTATGTTTTAACCTCAATCTTTTCTAATCTGTCATTCAATTGCTTGATAGACAGATGACCAACATTAACTTTCTTTTCCTTCTTGACTTGACTTGATTCTCCAGGAATAAAGTTCTTAGAAACTGATCCATATTTCTCATTCAACTTAGCTAGCTTAGCTTTGCTAACTGGTTACTCACAGCCGACGGAAATGGCTCCTTGTCACCCGACGAATAATCCTTTTGATTATCCGACGGATGATTTTCAATCATCCGTTGAGTCCACATCTGTAAACAATCCTTCAACCAAATTGGACTCAAGCTTCTCTTTACTCTTCTTCCAGGTTGCATCACAAAAGGACTCAATACCTTGAACTTTAGTGATTTGAGCTTGAACATCTCTAGATGATTTCCATGCCTTGATCACTTCATATTCTCGTTCAAGTTGCTTCTTTAAAATCTCTTCTTTCTTCAAGGACTCAGTTAATTCATCCTTAGCAATCTTACACTCAATTCTCCATTTCTCAAATTCAATAAACTGAGATTCTAGCACATTATTCCTCTCACTTAAAAACAAATTATTTTCTTTAGTTTTTAGCATTTTCCTTAGTGAGGGACTTAAATGTAACACGCATGTGATATAATTCTGTGGACATGTCATTTATTACATCATTACACTCAGCTTTAGATAGATGTGCTAGGTTAATGGTGATTACCTGATTGCTTGAAGAACTTGTTTCTGTTTCATCAGATTTGGCCATTAGGGCTAGATTGACATAGCTTGTTTCTTCATCTTCATCCAATCCATCTGCAACCCAATCATTCTCCTGTGTGATGAAAGCCATTTCCTTTTGTTTGAGCAACTCAAAGTATTTCTGTTTATAATCAACAGGCTCAAACTTCTTTTTGCTGGAATCAGACTTTCTACATTCACTGGCAAAATGACCCGCCAAGCCACATTTGAAACACTTGAATTTTGACTTATCAATCATGTTTCTGTTTGGCTTAGCTGCTCCAAAATTCTTCTTGAATTTGAGCTTGGAAAATCTTCTGGATAAGAATGCTAGATGTTCATCAATATCATCCATTTCATCTTAGCTCAATTGATTTTTATTTTCAGCTACCAACCCTTTACCCTTGCTTTCACAGACCTTTGATGTAGACTCAACAGCTTCTACCTTCATCTCTTTCTCCTTCTCTAACTCAGCAACCACTGCTATGGACCCTCATTTCTTCCTTCCTTTCTCCATCCTTTCATCTTGCTCTATTTCAAGCTCATAGGTTTTCAGGATGCCATATAGTCTCTCCAAGGTGAACTCCTTGTAATCCCGTGAATTTCGTCATTGGCTTCCACTCCTTTGGAAGAGATCTAAGGAACTTGAGGTTAGAGTCTTTTGTTTGATATACCCTTTTGTTTGATAGACCCTTTCATGCAACTTTAGAGCATTTAGTAGCTTTTGAAATCTACTAAAAATATCAGTGAGAGACTCATTTTCTTCACAGTGGAAATGCTCATATTGCTGAATCAGTAGCTGCATCTTATTCTCCCTTGCTTGCTCGGTACCATCACAAATAATCTGGATTGTGTCCCAAACCTCTTTGGCTATTTTACAGTTAATGATGTTATCAAACATATCACCATCAACTCCATTGAACAATATATTCATGGCCTTCTTATCCTTCCTGACTTGCTCAATATCAGGGTCTGACCATTCATGCCTAGGTTTTGGAACAGATGGCCCATTGCCAGTTGCAAATCTCATTGGTACATGAGGACCTCTCTCTATGCAGTCCACATAGGCCTCATCTTGGGAAAGAAGATGTAGGTGCATCTTCACCTTCCAGTGGTGATAATTATCTTTGTCCGAAAATGGAATTTTAACTCCAACATCCTTTTTGTTCATCTTGTTGTTTGTTGTGATCTTTACACTCTTTGTACTTCAAGAACTTGCTCTGATACCAATTGTTATTCCCTAACAATACAACAAGAATTACAGAAGGGGGGTTGAATGTAATTCTGGCTACTTTTTCAATTTTAAAGAATGTTCTAACTTGATAAATATAACAGTGTTTGATTAGCAATGGTGCGGAATAAAAGAGTGATAGAAATCAAAACACTAAGTAATAAAAACAGAAGCTTTTAAAACTTTCTGGTGGATTTGAAAGTATCCACCAGATAGATATATATATATATATATCAAATGAGAACCCTGTGAAGCTTTGAATAGCTCACAGCTGCTTTACAAGTTTGAACAAACAAAACTACAGAGAAATACTTACAGAATACAGCTTGATATGTTTCTCTGAAAAATAAGTTTGCTTAGTTAGTTGTTCTACTTGCTACACTTGGTTTATATATCACCAAGTTTACATGACAATAAGACAAGATAAAAAAACAAAACATATCTAGTCTAACTCCATGCTGCTTCACTACTCTATTTCAGCATCTTTGAATATCTTCACAATTGCATGGAAATGGTAATGCTTCTTTGTTCTCAAATTCCTGCTTAACAGGCTGCCACATTCCTTTTGAAAATAGCCAACGCATGTGACTGTGTTGTCACTGTCAACAGCTATTTGAATTTGATCATCCGTCGGGACTATGTTTGTCATCCGTCGGGAGCTTTGTTGATCATCTGTCGGGAGTCTATCTGCCACTTGACTCTATTTCACTTATACAAAATTACAAGACATCTCATATTTACAATTAATCAACCTATTCTGCATATCAATCTAGTAGTCAACATGACTTACAGATCCTTAAGTAATATACTTGACTAATACATGTTGTTTGCAGAAATGTGCTACAGTACTTATTTGTTACATAAGCTACTCTCTCGATGGATGTCAATTTGTCATTCGTCGGGACTATAAAGTTTATCCGTCGGGACTATATTGGATCATCCGTCGAGTGCTACAAAATTCACTAAGTTAAATCTACTAAGGTGTTTTGTTTGACTTATCATCAAGTTCACAACATATTCCTAACACTAACTTCTAAATAATCTTGAAAAAATCATATAAACATTAAAAGTAACAATTACAATATGAACATAATTATTACAAAAGAAAATCATAAATATTAAATATAAATAAATAGTGTTCGTAAAAGCTGATACTCTTTCATAACATACAGACATTTTAGGTATAATATTCATACTTTCTGACATATTACAATGAAATATTAGGTGTATAATATTTTTTTTAATATTTTTTTAACGATAAAAGGATAAATTTTTATTATTTATAAGTAAACTTATATGCGTTTCGTGTTATTTATCATTTTCTTTGGCTATTAAAATATTAAAAATAAAATCGTATTATTCAAAAAAAAGTTATTACTATTTAAGTGTTTATAAAGAATTAATATATAATAATTTACATGAATAATTAGTTGGAAAAATACTCCATTTATATATCAAACATTTTAACAATCGTGAAAATATTAAAAAAACATAAAAAATAGCAATCATCATATGAACTTAATCTTTTTTGTACAAATACTGTAAATATGAAGTATAACCAAATAACATTTTAATGAGGGACGGGCATCCACCCTGCCCCGCCCAGCACAACCCTGATCTGATCCCCGTCCCATTCGGGTCAGGAATTTGGGGAATTTTTCGGGGGCAGGGATTAATTTTTTATAAAATTTCGGGATCGGGTCAGGAATTATTTTGCCCCTCCCCGATCCTCATCCCCGATTGTGTATATAGAAGTGTAAAGTGCACTTTGTGTACTCGTAGTTTGGCTGTCAGAACACTGTGAATATTTGTGTATATATAGGAAATGTATGAAATGATGCATGCTGATAGAGTGATATATGTGTATGTAATTACTGTGAAGCCTATTGTTGTTGTGGACACTGATAGAGCAACGCAAGATTTTGCACCATCACAAGATCCCGACATTAAATATGTAGATCCTAGCACATATTCTTATGAAAGGACTCCCCTAGATGATATGTTAGACCTATAGGGGATATTTAGAGATGAGAGAGATGTTGAAAATGAAGGAGAAATGAAAGATGACAACAGTGGGGAAGATGGTGAGGACTACAATCCTGCAAGGGATGCTGATGAATTAAGTGACTGCAGTTTTCATTCAGATTCATCTAATACGTACAGTACAGATGAAGAAGTTTGTATTCTGAAGAGTGAAAGGCTAAAAAAACAAGGACATACCGGAAAGAGTGAAAGGCAGAAAAAAACAAGGACATATCGGAAAGAGTAAAAAAGGCAAGAAAAAGGCAGATGAAAAGGCTAATGGGACAACAACAAAGAAAACATAAGAACCATCATTTGGCAGTAACCAAGCAAATGAGGGAAATGAGACAAATGAGATGGATAATGTTAGTGAAGATGGTGAGGGATATGCATCAGAAAAGTCTAGTCATTATGCTTCCAGTGATGAAGAAAGGATGGCCTGTAACTTTACTAATAAGGATGAGATATCATTCCCAGTTTTTAACCACAAGACGGACGTGAAAGAACTAAAATTCCAGTTGGGCATGTTATTTGCAACATCAAGGATATTTATAGATGCTGTGAAGAAGCAGGAAATCTTAGAGAGGAGGCCAATTAAACAATGCTGAAATTATGGTTCCAGAGTCAGGTTTATATGTGAAGGCAAATATGAATGGAAAATATATACTTCAAAGATGCAAAGAAATGACACTTACCAGATTAAGGTGTACAATCCTCAGCACACATGTACACAAATGTTTCATCAAAAGAAATTAAATTCAAGGTGGATTGCCAATTACTATGAGGATGATATAAGGATAAATCCTACTTGGCCCTTGTAAGCATTCCTGCAGAAAGTAGTTAATGACTACACCATATCCAAAACCACTTCCTCCAGAGGTTAAACCTCAAACAGGTGGACCTAAGAAGAAAAGAAACAAGGCAACTGGCATTGATGGTAATGATGCTACAAGGTTGAAAAGACAAAATGCACAAGGTAAATGTACCTACTGCAGTGTGTATAACAGAAGGACATGCAAAGCTAGGGTGACCTATCAAATTTTTTACTTATATGTATACTTGATCTGTAATGTAAGATATCTTATAGTTACATTGTTTGTTTTCATAGGCATCTGACATTGCCAATTGTTGCGCAAGATTGAAGCTGTATGTATAACTCAACAATACTGGTTTGGATAACTCAACATAGAACAAGGACTTTGAAATAATCTATGTTCCACTAGAATCAGTACAAATTGTTTAGTGGGCATATACACAAAAGGTTTTGTTAGCTGTAGTGAAGAAGACGTCAACAATGATCCGTATGAAGTTCATTTATATGTTTAAGCATCGGAGGAATAAGGTTGGAGTCATTCGAAGCAGTTACCGGGATCAGTGTGAAGACCTAAAGGATTCCTAGTGAAATTGATCATATTTGGTAGAAGACTTAACAGTGGTTTGTACGGGTATAATATGAACGCCTGAGAGCGAAACTAGTCATTTGTGAACCAGACCCTTGTACTAGACGTCAGTGATCCGTGAAAGGAAATGTAGTATTATTTTTAAAAATACTGTTAAGTGGTTTTGGTACTCAAGAAGACTGGAAATATTTTTAAAGTACGAAAACCCAGAGATTAGAAGGATTGAAAATACAGAGGACTACAACCCCAGAATTTACAGTATTGATTTAATCAATGGCTGATTTTTTATTAAATAAATAAATGGAAATCAATTCATTCATTCATTTATTTATTACATCAACAATTGATTTTAAATAAATAAATGAATATTTGATTTTTCATTAAATAAATAGATGAAATTTATTTTATTAATTTGTTTAAACAAAAATCAAATGTTTTATTTGTTTTCTAAGCCTTCCAGCCAGAATTGCATGCATGCAGGTATTGGTTTATTAATTTAACAAACAAAAGAAACACAACTTCAATAAAGAAAGAAAATGGCAGGTCGTTTTCTTTGTTGTTGATTCACTTGCAAGATTCGGGACCCGCCCACTTGCTTTGATCAAAAGAAAACAAACAGATTGCAAAGGACATATCAAGAAATGGCAGGTTTGTTTTCGTTTCATCCAACAACGCATACAGGCGCGTGGAGTTCAAAAACCACGGTTCTGAGTGTTGTTTTTCCGCGCGTGCTTGCAACAACTTTCCTGGTCTGCTGGTTTGTTTGTTCGGTGTTGAATGAAAAATAAATACAAAAAAAGACTGCTGTTTAGAAAATGGCAGGGTTTTTTTTGTCTATTTGATAAACAAAAGAAAAACAAGAAACCTGTTCACTCTACTAGTAATTTAAGTCGCAGGTTGTGACTTGAATAAATTGCATGGCTTTGTTCTACTACTACTGTATGATGCATTCGCGGGTTGGAAAACAAGAAAAAGAAACTAAGTCTTTGTACTCTACAAACAAGTCGCAGGTTGGTTAACAAATGAACCAAATAAAAATTAAGTGGTGTACACTGGGTCGTAGGTTAAAGTTTCCAGGGTCGCCAGTTGGATTTGTGACTTAAAAAAAATATTACAAGTCATTATCTCTCTACTCTAAGGTCGCAACTTGTGTTTTTGTTCAAGTAAAAAATCTACATCTGGTCGCAGGTTGGTATTAGGGCGAAAACACGCGCTAAAATTACACGCAAGTATACGTGTTCGCAAGTAGTATAGGATATAAATCAAATTTGTTCCCACGGAGACTGGTTTAGGTTAAGTTTATATTATGCACTTATGCAACAATGTATAGTTATCACTCATTGCTAAGATAATTAACAAATTGGGTTGTTTATAACTAAGAGATTATACTAACTTGCAATTAACTACGAATAAAAGTGATTGAATTAACTTTATGAGACAAACATGGGATTCTGAATTCATTAAATACTTCATTCAAAGTCATTGTTCTTAATCTTAGCATGTGATGGTGATGACAACTAATCAGACAACACGAAACTAGTAAACTCCAATTTTTGTTGCACGAATACCCTACTACCAGACATCCAAAAAAGAGATAGAAGCTGAATAGACACCAATTATGTTAAGATCCTATATGTCTATAGAATTTGAAAACATAATGGTTTAATGAACAAGTTATCTATCGTGATTACATAGGGCAAGTAAGATGGTTAAAATTACCTACGAATCTTGCATAACAATTATACATGAACCTATGCTAGCATGGCAAGTTCTAAACCTCTATATTCACTTTCGCTTCAATGGAGATTAACACGCTATCTTATATGTTAGCTACGCACATAAGAAAAATAAGCACAACCAATACTAGGATATCAATCAATCACCACACACTTAGGTATCAAAATAATTAACTATAGAAATTCATAAGTAAATCCGTTGGAACCCCCTGATAACGATTAGTTCATAACTGAACTCATCATCACCATGGGTTCCATTGAAAATATGATAATAAACAATATTACTAGGGTTCAAAGACAAATAAAAAACAAGCATCCAAAATATCAACTATATTGAAGAATATGAAAGTCTTCTTCTCCGTAGCCGTCTCGTGCCCTCTAGGTCTTCTAAATGCTCTCCATTGGCTCCTTGTTAAAAACGTCTAATTAGGGGTTTATATAGGCTTCAAGACGATCATGGCCTTCAAAATCTCAGAATTCAAGTCGAATCAGGAATCTGGCTCGGGCACCTGGCGCGGCCGCCCCACATACCAGCGCGGGCGCGCCGGCCTCCTGTCCTTTTGGCACGACCGCTCAGCATATCAGTGCGGGCGCGCCGGCCTCCTATAGTTGGAATTCTGAATTTTTTTCTTTTTGCTGTCACTTTTGCTCTACTCGTCAGAATTTGATGAATAAGCAGTTCACGCAAAGCTCTCGGGATCCACTACATTTTGGGAATGGCCTTGACTTCAGATTCTTGGCTATTTTCAGCATATATTCAATAAAAGATCCATTCTTCCTCCAACTAGTGCCTGAGATGCAAAAACACAAAAACACATCAAAATACCAATAATTTGAGTCCAAAACATCAACTTAAGCTTGTAATGGAGCGTTCCAAGTAGATATAATATCCACTTATCAGACCCCCAAACTTGAATCGATTCTTGTCCTCAAGCATAAACAGACTCAAAAATTATAAAACACAACTAATACATGAATGCAACTACATGAATGCAGCTAAATGATAATGCCATCAATCCCCTCAGAATAACCATAACCAAATGAATAAGCCAATGCCTTTAAGAATTCAATGACTCAAAATAGAGCTCGAATAAATCCGATAAACCAACTCACAAACCAGAAACGTGCGTGTGTGGGATGCTTAACAGATATACTCTCGATACTAGATTAATAACCATAACTTATCTTTCATCAAAACAATCACGAGCTTATAAACAGAATAGAAGTTAAACGCATAATGACTCACAACAACTCCTTTCTACTAGAGTTATACAAGGATTCATGCTATTATTGAACACATAACAAAGATGCTTATTTGACCGTGTAATGAATGAGGTCCCAAAAGACTTATGCAATAATACCTATGTAGCGAGCGTTAGCTTAGCGGATCCCAGACAATAAAAGCCTTAGGTCACTAGGAACAAAGTCCCCTAAGAACTTAATAACTCGAGTATTAAAGAGCTCACTCTTCATCAATTATGCATAAACACATATTTTTTCTTTTATTTTTTTCTCTTCTTTTTTTTCAATAATTTCTGAATGAGTGTGTTTCGCTCCATCTCATTCAACCCTAGACTACTCATAAATTATGAGCCGACTACTAGTCATTTGACGCCTAGCCTTATTCACAACTAGCAATGAAATCCTTCGTTTCTCCAGTTTAAAATTCAGTGTTCTTTTGCCATTACGAGAATACCAAAAATTCTAAGTATAAACAAGTGATTAAATCTCAATAAATAACAAAAATTATCATGATCTAGCTCAAAAGAAATCCTATAAGACTTTATGATTTTTCCTGACATGCAAATCAACTCATTAGACTTAAACAACCCTCTATTCATCATCACCACACTCAGATCAACATCAACTTATCAATCAGAAATAGCTCAACCTAAGGGATCATGTTATATGCATGCAAATGCAACTATATGAACTAACACAAATAAATATGTCCTATATGAACAATCATGCAAAAATATCAATGAAATACAACTAAACATGCAACATGAATCTATATGAATCTATATGGACACACACAAACTAATTCTTACATTATCACCCTCAAACTTAAAATTTTCAATGTCTTCATTGAAGGTAATAATAAGATTCAAGGCATACCTAGTTATCAGGAGGATCGCCCTCTTCGGGTGGAGGATCAGGTGGCCATTCAACCTCGCTAGTGTCTCAGAAAATAGTACCAAGAGTGAGTGTCAAATATTCAGCAAAACGTCAGCGAATGTCATCCATGGCCTTAATACGCCGAATCAACCTTCTATACTGCGCAACACCAAGACCAAACCTATCAATTATCTGTGGTGTACAAGAGGGACCATCTGTATGCACGGGAGGAACTGGCCGGTCACCCTTGAGGTTTTTATAGATATATTTCAACCCTTTGTCAGGGGATACACCTAAGAATGCATAACTCAAGTGATCTGGCAGTGGGTTGAGCTCAAGTGTGGGAGCTTCTTCAATAGACGGCTCGAGACGCTCTTGAGAAATTTTCAGCTCTGCTAACCCTAGAGAATCGAATGGCATATCCAACTTCCTCTTCCAAGGAGGTGCATTCAAAACCTGCAGTTACTCTGCTCTTTCTTCATCTTCAATAACTGATTCCCCTATTAAGGATCTCTCTAAAGTATCTGACTTTGGCAATTGCTCAAGCTCCGAATTCACGTCAGAGTCAACCCTCTCTACTTTAAAGCACTTCTCTTTATCTGTGGGTAACTTTATTGCCTTGAACACATTAAAAGTGACCTTCTGATCTTGAACCTTCATCATCAGCTCTCTTTTTTGCACATCAATTTCGGCCTATAGCCAAGAATGGTCTTTCCAAGATTATGGGAATCTTCTTATCCTCCTCAAAATCCAGAATTACAAAATCAGCAGGGAAGATGAGTTTGTCCATCTTAACCAAGACATTCTCCATTATACCTCGTGGATAAGTGATGGTCTGATCGGCCAACTGTAAAACATGTTCAAAGGTTTTGGATCAGGCAAACCAAGTTTCTTGAACACAGATAAAGGCATCAGATTGATGCAAGCTCCCAAATCACACAAGCATTTGTCGAACGATAGATTTCCAATGATACAAGGAATAATGAAACTTCCAGGATCTTCAAGCTTCGGAGGTAACTTATGTTGCAACACAGCATTGCACTCCTCCGTTAATGCAACGGTTTCCAACTCCTCAAGTTTTAGCTCCCTAGATAGAATACCCTTCATGAACTTAGCATAGCTCGGCATCTGTTCTAGAGCTTTTGCAAAAGGTATGTTGATATGCAGCTTCTTGAAAACTTCCAAAAACTTGGCAAATTGTTTGTCGAACTTATGCTTTTGAAGCCTTTTAAGAAATGACGGAGGTGGGAAAACCTGTGTATCCCCTGTATTACTCTTAGGAGGATTGCTTTCAACAGCTTTCTTCTTCGGTTCCATCACGATATCCTTCTACATCACTTTTTCACCTACAATCTCATATTCTGGATTTGGCAAAGGTGCAGATACACCTGCATTCAGGACAGAATTTTCAGACTTTTCGTCTTGCTGAAATTTGGGGATTGCGACCTTAACTGACCTCAAGGTGATGGCATTCATCTGTTCATTAACTTCCCTCTTGCCTGGATTGGCTTCTGTATCACTAGGAAGCATTCCTGATGGTCGATTCAATAAGGCATTAGCAATTTGCTCTATTTGGTTCTCCAGAGTCTTGATAGAATTAACCTGGCTTTGGCATATAAGAGCCTGGTTTTTGCACATAAGCCTCAACCCCTCTAATTAAGATTTTTCATTCGAAGATAGACCTGCACCTCCATGAGTTTGTTGTTTTGGTGTAAATTGTTGCTGAAAACCAGGAGGATTGAATTGCTTGTTTCCAAACTGCTGGAACGGCTGTTGCATCGCATTCTGATTGTTGCTCCAGCTGAAGTTAGGATGATTCCAGTTGTCATGATGATAAGTGTCTGGAACTGGTTGTCGCGATCTCTGAAAGTTGCTCACAAACTGAGACGATTCACTAGATAAAGCGTATTGCTCCATCGCATGTGAACCTGCACACAACTCACAAACACTGGCTATCTGTTTAACACCATAGTTAGCCAGAGAATCGATCTTCATAGACAAAGCCTTTAGTTGAGCAGTGATAGCCGTAGTTGTCTCCACCTCAAGAACTCCTGCTACCTTGCCCTGTGGCAATCTCTTGATTAGATACTGATATTCGTTTGCAGCCATCATCTCAATTAGAGCATAAGCTTCCTCATAGCTCTTTGCCCAGAATGCTCCACCTGATGCTGCATCGAGCATGGGTCTAGACTGTGCTCCCAAACCATTATAAAAGCAATTTATGATCATCCAATCAGGCATTCCATGATGAGGAAACATCCTAAGTATATCCTTGTAGCGCTCCCAAGCTTTACATAGAGTTTCTCCCGATTGCTGCGAAAATTGAGTAGGAGCACTCCTGAGAAAGATCCTCCCAAGTAGTGATAGAACCAGCTGGTAGAGAGTGTAACCATCTCTGAGCCTTGTCCCTCAGATAGAATGGGAACAGTCTTTGTTTCACTGCATCCTCTGACACGCCATTGAACCTGAAGGTGCCGCAGATCTTTATGAAATCCCTGATGTGTATATTGGGATCTTTCATTGTTAAAACCCCCAAACTGAACTGAATTTTGTACCATCTGAATTATGTCAGGCTTGATTTCAAAAGTATTAGCTGTGATAGCTGGCCTGACAATGCTAGATTGAATGTCATTGATCTTGGGTTGAGAAAAATCCATCAACTCTTTCGTTGGTGCTCCTGGATCTCCCATTGTAATGAGTACCTGAAACACAAACAAGTAAACTGTGAAAGTAAAAGAATCCGAGTCAGTGAACTTTAATGACCACTGATGTCAAGCACATAAACTAAAAATTAACACCGAGTCCCCGGCAGCGGCGCCAAAAACTTGTTAGGGCGAAAACACGCGCTAAAATTACACGTAAGTATATGCGTTTGCAAGTAGTATAAGATATAAATCAGATTCGTTCTCACAGAGACTGGTTTAGGTTAAGTTTAGATTATGCACTTATGCAACAATGTATGGTTATCACTCACTGCTAAGACAATTAACAAATTGTGTTAGGTCACACACACACACTGTAGAGGAGGGTGAATACAGTGTATAGCACAATCAAATCGAACTTTAATAACTCAAGTAACATAAAACAAACTTTATTCAAAACAATAAACTCTGTTACAGTATGGAACTATTCTCTCTCAGTGATGAACACATATCACGAGAGTTACTAGGGTTATCAATTAATAATCTTCTCGATATGATAACACTTATAGTGTAAACCCTATGTCTGTGTTTTTATATACTACACAGTTACAAGATAATCGCTAATTGATATGGAATATAATTCTGCTTCCTAAAATATATCAATCAGATATCTTTTCTTCCAAGTATTCTATTCTTCATAGAATTCCTTCTTCATGCATATCTCTTCTTATGTTTGTCTCGATCTTCTCTTCCTGTGAATCAGCTGCTTTTCTTATCTGAACGTTTCCTTTAAGTTCTGATATTATCTTCTGATAAATATCTTCTGAACCTTAAGTACTGAGGACTTAAGTTCTGACTTCAGTATAAGTGCTGATTTCAGTTAAGTACTGATTTGTCCTGTTTAAATAAGATCTGTAAACTAAACATAAATAACATTAGTCATGACATTATCAAATATATATAACAATCTCCCCCAACTTGTAAATTAGCATAATATACAAGTTTAACAGATATTTGATGATGTCAAAAACATTAAGTACAAATGCATGAGAATTTGACTAGATAACTACAACTTACAGTCCTTAAAACTTTACCAATCTTTAACTTCTGATAACAACTTCAGTTTGTATTCATATCAGAATTTAAGTAGTTATAGATCTTGACTTGGCTTCATCTTCTGATCTCTCTGATGTCAGGAGTTGTTCTGAGATAGTTCTTCAACTAACATCTCTCAGCATATCTGAGTTCATCAATCATCCTCCTTTTAGCATCTTTAAGTTCTGCATAAATTTCACCAGTTTGAAAAATTGCAGCCTTGAGATCATTAATTTTAGCTTTCTTTATGTCCTAATCCAGTCTGATCAAATATGCCTTGTCAGACTCAAGATTGAATTCCACAGCCCTGTAACCCAGAAACGTAGTTATAATCTTAGCAGAGTTGGGCTTCATCTCAATAATATCACCCTTGTGATCTCTGTACTTTGGAAGATATGTGTTGTCAGACTTAACAAAATAAAGCTTTTTCTGTTTCTGAATTTGACTCTTCAAAAAGTTTGCAGCACTTTCTGTTATTTTGTCATTCACTTGAAGTAAGAATAATACATGTTCAAGTTCTTCAAAATACTTCAGTGGAATGGCATTTTCCCTTATATGATAAACCCTACCATCTGTCATGAAGTACAACAAGATGTGTTCTTTTAAGTAGGTATGGTAAACCATCTGTACAGATTCTAAATGATTCAATCTCTCAGGAGTTGCTCCAATACCTGGTTCACTTAAGGAAGTTGGATCATTGGTTGTGTTTTGTATTCTTCTTTCATCAGCACTTCCCAATCCAGTTTTATCTCTTGCTTCCTTTCCAGTAACTACTCTTGCTTCAAAACCACTTACAGCAGTCTTCAAATGTTGAGTCTGTTTGGCTTTGGTGAATCCTGGTAGGAGTATCTTCGAAGGTTTAACATGAGCAATGTCAGAGGTTTCCTTTGATTTATCTTCTGATATCAAGTTAACTTGAGCTATGTCAGAGGTTACTTGCTTCTTTGAGATATCAGAACTAACTCTATCTTTACTCAGAACAACTTAAGCCATGTCAGAGGTTGTCTTAGAAATTTTTCTTGAAGTCAGAGCAAGATCAACATCTTCATTAGTAATTTCTTCATTCACAGGAGGCACATAAACCTTGATAGGTTCACCAACTTTCTCTTTGCCCTTGGACCTTGGATCTATCTGCAATTGTGATTTAGCTTTGGTTGCTTCAGGATTGTCCTTTCTTTTATCACAATGCCTTTTAGTTTTGGAAGTTTCTTTTTACCAGAAGCTTCAAATTTAGATTTGACTTTTTCTGATTTAAGTCTAGCTTCTTCTTCCATCAGACTCTCCAAGTCCATTCCTGGATTTTCCTTAAGAAATAATTGTCTTGACATTTCTTCATCAAGATCCAAAAGTTCATCAAAACTTATCCTTTTACCAGTAGTAGAATTACTTCTTTTTCCAGCATCAGAACTTGTCCTGTGACTCGTGAATTCAGCTTTTCTTGATGAGAAACTTCTACCTTGACCATGACCTTCACCCATTCCAGAGTTTCCCTGGTCATCTTTTTCATCATCCTTCCCCTTTAGTGTCTGATCAGTTTTGCATTTGGACTTAATTACTTTCTCCCCCTTTTTGGCATCAGCAGGTAACAGAAGAGAGACAAGCAATTCCACTGAGGATTGGATTTCATCGAGTTGAGATTGCTGAGAAGCTTGATTTTTCAAAATATCATCAATCTGAGACTGTTGCTTCTCTTGGGTCTTCTCAATGTAAGCAACTCTGTCAAAGGTAGGTTTAAAGAAACTTTTCTTTTCAAGTTTCTTAACTGTTTCTTGCTTGAGCAATTCTTCCTGAATTTTATGTAACTCTGCATGAGTTGTTGAATGGAGACCTTGAAGATGTCTAGTACTCAATGCAGTGACCCGAAGCTGTGTCTTGAAATCATCATTAATTAACATTTCATCAGCTTTTGTCAAGTGCTCAGCAAGAATCTTTTCAGATGGAACAAAGGTAACTGAGTTCCATTCCTTAGTCCACTTCTGTCCTCGAGGAGTTTCACTCCAAGGCACTGGTGCATCTCCTCATACAAACTTCTTGACTAGTTCAGATTTAGAAACAGTTTGTGGAGGTGCATGTCCTGAAGGACCTGCTTCATCAGCATTTGCATTTGGAGCAGTATCACCAGTAAGGTCAGCATTTGAAGCATCAGAACTAACAGAATCAGCATCTTCTGATAGAACAACAGTATGAGAAGCAATTGAGGCTTCAGCATCATCCTCTAAGTGCTGATCTGGTTCCAAGTTCTGATCAACAGCCGTATCCTGATGCTCACCTATATTCTGATCATCAACATCTAGATGCAGAGAAGGTGTAGTAGACAATTCTGGAGTTTGAGCAGCATCAGTAACAGGTGTTGTTGACTGATTAATTATTGTTGGAGCTTCTAAGTAGAGAACCTCAGGCACAACCAGGTTGTGAATATCAATTTCAGTACTTGTGCCTGGGTCTACAAGAGATACAGTTTCATGTACAGGAGACACAGATGGTGTGTTTGCCTTGTCTGTAGCATCTTCTTGAGTTGGGGACAATGACGAAGGAGATGCAGTAGCTTCAGCAAATTCCGGTTCTTTTGAGATCAGATATTCCTGATCTCCTTCCTTAGCTGCTGCTTCCTCATCATCTAAAGCTGGCCTTTTAGCTCTCTGTTTCTTGTATCTCTTTGAAGGTGGGGATTCCTTGGGAGGTTCAGCAGAAGTCATTCTTCTAAGCCTTTTGAGAAGCTTAGATCCCCCAAGTCCAGAATCCTTCTGAGAAAAGACTTTCTCAGCTTCTTTAACAACAGGTTCTGATGCAGAAACCTGTTCCTCACTATCAGACTCATCTCTCAGAACAATCCTCCTTCTCTTCTGTGGTGTTTGAGGAACAGTCTTTGTCCTCTTGGGCTTGGAAGATGAAGGCTTCATAGTAGGTGCTGAGGATGAAGGTTGAGCTGTCTGTGAAGTTGTGAGATATGATTTAAGATATGTTCTGAGGGAGGGTTGAGGTATAGATTTATGAGTGGTATATTCTGATGGTTGCTGTGGTGTTTGGGATGTGGTGGTGGGTTGTACATTAGGATAAACAGATCTATAGGTTTCAGGATCAGCATTTACCAAGATCTGTTTTACAGACTGAGGAATCTGTAAAGGTCTAACCACCTTTTTCTTAAGGTCAGCATTTACCAAGTCATTAAAGGCTTGTTTTGCAATTTTAAAGGGTGGATATAAAGAACTGGCTAGTTGAGGGGCATCAGCACAGTAAAAGGTATATATAAGCTGACAGAATCTAGCAAAGTAAACTACATTTCTATCCTCTGTCATCCTATCCCCTATGAAACCGATCACAACACTTGCAAAATCAAAATGAGTTTGGTTAATAATAGCATACCCGATATGCTGACTCATAATTGGAATGGCATCAAAGTTTAAACGCTTATTCCCGAAGGCTTTAGTGATGCAGTCGAAGAAGAAGCTCCATTCCTTTCTGATATGTGCCCGTTTCAACTGTCCAAGCTTAGCCAAACTCTTTTCATACCCCAAACTGTCCATTAACTCTTGTAGAGCTGATTCCTCCGGTGTTGAAAAAGTACAGCCTTCTGGTAAATGTAAGGCCTTGCGAATTGTACCAGGAGTTACCACATGTTCAGAATCATCCACTTCAAAAACAATACTGGGAGTACCAGTTGCACCGCCATTATCAAAATGCCCAGTCTGCCAAAACGTCAGAACTTGTTGGCTTGAAAAGACTGAAGGCTGGGTCAATGCATACCCAATTTCACTGTGTGCAAGAAGATCTTGCACAAAATGCAACTCAGGAGGAGCTTCATTATGATCGAGAATTGCAGCATAGTTATTTGGAACGAACTTAGCCCCATCAATGATCAAATCCTTAGGTGCCATGAGAAAAATCGAAAATTAAGAGTGCCTGTTAGGTGTTTGATGAAATGTCTGTATGAAAAACCAACGTCAGGAGATGAGAGATAGTAAAAGCAAAGAAAGAGAGATAAAGTGTAAAAGTAAATAAAAGATTATATAATCTTCTCTCTCTCTCTTACTTATACTTGGTAAAAAAAATATAACCGTTGGACACCTGTCAGACATGCAGCAATAATGAATAGTTAATGGGCACGGGAAAACAGTAATCATTACTTATCACATGCAGTTTTTCAAGGAAAAACTGTTCCACTTACCCAGTAATCCCATTAATTGAGGTAAGTCAGTTTTAATTCAAAATTTAAACTGTTCCCACTTATTCAATTATTTTCACGGCAAAACCAATATTCTGAAAATAAATTTCAAGTGTGAGAATGACCAAAATAAATCAAGGAAACAAGTACTGATATTTTAAAGTCAGAACTTAATTTAAATCAATGTTTAAAATGATTATCAGAACATGGATATATCAGGATTTAACAGTGCATTTAAATGTGCAAACATCTCAGAGACAGAATCTTGCAAAAATAAGAAATTTTATTAATATATTAAGAGAATACATTCATGAAATTGAAATTACATCAGAGAATTACAAGACTGTCCTAAGCTTCTACTCCTAACATCAACAGCCTTAGTCCTAGCTCAAGAAGCAGGGCAAGGCTGACGATGAAGAAAAACAGGAAGAAGAAAATAAGTTATTTCTTCTACCTACTCTCTATAAAAAGAATAGCGAGTCTGATGATTCGCTCTTGCTGGCGGAGAGCTTCCAGCCTTTCCTCCTCCAATCGCTCCAGATGGCGATGGTAGTCCATGTAAAAGAACAGGAGGTGTGTAAGAACCTCCCGGGGAACCGAGTCCCAAATCTCATCAGGAATGACAGTCACGTGCCATTCCTGCTGCCATCCCTCACGGCTTAACTCCCTGTTGAAGGTCTCATAGTTTAAAAACATATTGTAGTTAACCATAATATTGTATATATGAGGGAAAAGAGAGTAAGTGTTTGAGGAAGGGAATAATGTGTAGGCTGATGTGAAGTGTTGGTTTATATAGGCAGAAGAATGCCAGGAGACGCATGGATAATTTAATGCGGATAGGTAGAAATAATTCTACCCCGTCTCCCTAGACTGGGAAGACGAAAAACAGTCATTGGAAGTGTAAGACAGGGTTTAATGCGCACAAGAAACAAGTAAAAATTACTGTGCATGTACGCGTTCTACTAACCCTAATTAGATTGACTGTTAATATTCCACCCATATATATTTTGATTTAAAAAGGAGACTGTTTCAAATTGTAACCACAAATAAGTCAAGTAAAGGATCAGAATTTAATATCAGAACTTAGACTTATATCAGAACTTAACAGTCATCAGAACATGATTTCTGAACTCGAAAAATGAATGCCTATCTCCGTAATTCTTCACCCAAATTCTAATATCAATTCTTCAGAACTTAATCATCAGAACGTTCAACAGAACCTGTCCTCAGAATTTAAGCAATCTGACACAAAAACTGTTAATCTACAACAACATGGATCACCACAGAAATTTTCATCATTCATATGGAGTGTTAGTGTGTGCATTAAGCTAAATATCAGACAAAGAATAAAGTCTGATTCACTTTAGTACATCTTAGAAATAAGTCATAACTAAAACTTTACTTAAAATCTGTCATTATTCTGAAGCCTACTATTAAATGAGTTCATGCATGAGTCCACCTCAACTGTCTTGTGCTAATTTTGTGCATCTTTTTAAATTCCATTTTGCAGTGGCTTCTCAGTGTAAGTGAGTCACGACTGCTTATCAGAATTTATGCTATTATCAGAGTATTTCTCCAGTAATCATAGAGTGTGAAAAGTCACCAAGAAAAATATTTATTTGCTTTTCTGATGCATATTACTTAATACCAGCAATGCACTTGGGTCGTCCCTTCCACATTTTTACTCTAGATCTCAAAGGAGTACCTGATTTTTATTCCTTGTTTATTTTCCTTTTTCTTTTGATTAGTGAGGTTTATCAGCACTTAGTACATTCAACAGATTTACTAGAATCAGAACTTAATAGATTAGAAGCATTATTCTAGTTTTTGACTTAGTAATAAGATAGACAAAGTAAACTCAACTAAGCTCAATATCAGAATTTGCTTGTGTCAATAAATTTCCACAGAAATAATTACTTCTAACATGGGATCTCTAGTGTATTGAAGACTACTAGGTCAGCATCTAGCACAGTTATCCTCATAGGATTGAATAATCACATAAACAGACATATCATTATCAGAGTTTAGAAATTCACATTAGACAACAATCATTACTTAAGCAATTTTCAGGTAAGCACAGAATACACAAGGAAAGTAATATCTGTAAATACTAATCATAAAGTCTGATGCATCAGAACAAAAACTAAGCAGATTTAGAGAAAGAACCTGAAACCATTCCAAGTTCATTTACCAATCTTGTAAAAGTAGCTTCACACAATGGTTTTGTGAAGATATCTGCTAGTTGTTGATCTGTTGGAACAAAGTGCAATTCCACTGTACCTTCATCCACATGGTCCCTTATGAAGTGGTACCTAATGCCGATGTGCTTTGTCATTGAGTGTTGAACTGGATTACCTGTCATAGCAATAGCACTTTGATTATCACAGTAAATAGGGATTTTAAAATATGTTAACCCATAATCCAGTAACTGATTCTTCATCCAAAGAATCTGTGCACAACAGCTTCCTGCAGCAATGTACTCTGCTTCTGCAGTTGATGTGGAAATTGACTTTTGTTTCTTGCTAAACCAAGAAACCAATCTGCCTCCAAGAAATTGGCAGCTTCCATTTGTGCTTTTCCTGTCAATTTTGCAACCTGCAAAATCTGCATCTGAGTAACCTATTAGTTTAAAATCTGATTCTCTGGGATACCACAATCCCAGATCAGTTGTTCCCTTAAGATATTTGAAAATCCTTTTCACAACTGTTAAGTGAGGTTCTCTTGGATCTGCTTGAAATCTTGCGCAAAGACAGGTAGCATACATGATATCAGGTCTACTATCAGTTAGATAGAGTAGAGAGCCAATCATACCTCTGTAATCAGTAATATCTACTGATTTACCAGTATCCTTATCCAGTTTTGTTGCAGTGGCCATGGGAGTGGATGTACTTGAACAATCTTGCATCCCAAATTTCTTCAGCAAATTTCTGGTGTACTTGGTTTGACAAATAAAAGTGCCTTCTTCATTCTGCTTGACTTGGAGGCCCAGAAAATAGCTAAGTTCCCCCATCATACTCATTTGATACCTTGACTGCATCAGTTTGGCAAACTTCTTGCAAAGTTTGTCATTTGTAGAACCAAAGATGATATCATCAACATATATCTGAACCAGAAGTAAGTCCTTTCCATGGTTGAGGTAGAATAGTGTTTTGTCTACAGTTCCTCTGTTAAATCCACTTTCCAGAAGAAACTGAGCTAAAGTCTCATACCATGCTCTTGGAGCTTGCTTAAGGTCATAGAGTGCTTTATCAAGCCTGTAGACATAATCTGGATATTTGGAATCTACAAAGCCTGGAGGTTGTTCAATATATACTTCCTCCTCCAATTCTCCATTGAGAAAAGCACTTTTCACATCCATTTGAAAGACAGTAAACTTTTTGTGAGCAGCATAAGCCAAAAATATCCTTATGGCTTCCAATCTAGCAACTGGTGCAAATGTTTCATCATAGTCAATTCCCTCATGTTGAGAATATCCTTATGCAACCAACCTTGCCTTATTCCTTGTAATTATGCCATCACTATCAGTTTTGTTTCTGAATAACCATTTTGTACCAACAACATATCTGTTCTTTGGTCTTGGCACTAGGGTCCAGACTTTGTTTCTTTCAAATTCATTTAACTCTCCCTGCATTGTTTGCACCCAATCAGCATCTTGAAGAGCTTCTTCCACTTTCTTTGATTCAGTCTGAGAAAGAAAAGAATTGTAAAGACATTCACTTGAAGTAGCTGTTCTAGTTCTGACACCTGCATCAGGATTTTTAATAATTAAGTCAGGTGTATGTGATTTAGTCCACTTCCTTGCAGATGGAAGGTTTTCTCTAGAACTGGATGCTCCCCCATGATCCATGCTATCTTCATTAACATTTTCTGATGCTCCCCCTGAAACTATGTTCTCTGTGTTGGATTCTTCAGAATTTAGATTTTCAGAACTATCAGAACTTGGCTTATCAGAACTTGACGAGTCAGAACTTGAAGAGCCAGTTGTCTATTCTGATACTTCTTGAGATGTGGTTGTCTCTTCAGTATGCTCCCCCTACACAGGTGCATTTTCCTTTGGCGTAGTCACCACAGTTTCATAACATCAGAGCTTAATACATCAGAGTTTGCAGTATCAGAATTTAGACTATCAGGATTTTCAGTATCAGAATTTAAGTCTTCATTTTCAAATCTCAGCTGCTCATGATCATTGAAGTCTTCAAGCCCAGTAACCTTCTTATCATCAAAGGAGACATTAATAGATTCCATGACCACTCTTGTTCTCAAGTTATACACTCTGAAGGCTTTTGTGGAAAGTGGATACCCAACAAAAATTCCTTCATCAGCTTTTAGATCAAATTTGGACAGCTGTTCAGGGTGAGTCTTAAGAACAAAACACTTGCATCCAAACACGTGAAAATACTTCAGATTTGGCTTCTTTATCTTCACCATCTCATATGGTGTCTTTCCTTGCTTGTTAATGAGTGTTGCATTCTGAGTAAAACAAGCAGTCTGCACAGCTTCATCCCCAAAATAGGTTGGAAGCTTTGCTTCATCAAGCATTGTACGTGCAGCTTCAATGAGAGTTCTATTCTTCCTTTCAACAACTCCATTTTCCTGTGGAGTTCCAGGAGCAGAAAATTCCTGCTTGATTCCATGGTTTTTGCAGAACTCTTTCATTATCAAATTCTTGAACTCAGTACCATTATCACTCCTTATTATTTTTACAGAATCTTTGACCAATTTATCCAGTTGCCTGACATGATCAATCAAGATAGATGCAGTTTCACTTTTTATGTGCAAGAAATACACCCATGTGTATCTGGTGAACTCATCCACTATGACCATAGCATATTTCTTCTTTGCAATAGACATGACATTTACTGGACCAAATAGATCAACATGTAGAAGGTGATAAGGCTCAAGAATTTATGATTCAGTCTTGCTCTTGAATGAGGATTTCCTTTGTTTAGCCTTCTGACAAGAATCACAAAGGCCATCAGGAGCAAATACTGACTTTGGCAGTCCTCTCACAAGATCTTTCTTGACTAGTTCATTTATATTGTTGAAATTTAAATGAGAGAGTTTCTTGTGCCAATTCCAGCTTTCTTCAATTGATGCTCTACTCATCAGACAGATTGCAGAACCATCAGTACTTGTTGAAATCTTGGCTTCATAAATGTTACCACGCCTGTATCCTTGCAGAACAACTTTGCCTGTTGATTTACTTACTACTTCACAGTGTTCTTCAAAGAAATCCACATGATAACCTCTGTCACAGATTTGACTGACACTCAGCATATTGTGTTTAAGTCTTGAGACCAGAGCTACTTCCTTAATGATGACATTCCCAAGATTGATATTGTCATATCCCAATGTTTTTCCAATGTTGCCATCTCCATAAGAAATACTTGGGCCAGCCTTCTCCACAAAGTCTGATAGCAGGGCTTTATTTCCAGTCAAATGTCTTGAACATCCACTGTCCAGAACTAGGATGTTTTTCCTTTTGCCCTGCAATCACAAAGACCACTAATGATTAGTTTTAAGGACCCAAACAAGCTTGGATCCTTTGGCCTTATTAAGTCTGTTAACATTTGCAGCGGATTTAGCATCAGAGTTTATGTTAATATTTTTCTTATCAGAATTTACACTATCAGGCTTTGAACCAGAACTTACACTAGAAGGAACAATGGTAACTTTCTTTAAAGAAGGTTTTATTTGATAATAATCATAGTACAAACTATGATATTCCTTACAAGTATAAATGGAATGCCATAAACTACCACAATGAAAACAAGGATTTTGTGGCTTATATCTAACAGACTGACTCTTAACTCATGACTTTGAAGGTAAGGAGTTTATATTCTTATTCTTCCTGCAAAAAGAAGCCAGATGGTTAGAACTTCCACAGTTATGACATGTTTTTCTAGGAGCATCAGGAACAGGCTTATAATCATTGCTTTTATTCACACCTTCCTTTCCATTCCTATTTTTCCTAGGTGATTTTACCTTATTTGCATTCTTAAAATCTTTCAGCTTATGCTTAAGCTTCTTCTTTGTCATTAAGCCTACGTTTACTTCAGTTGTCTTTTCCTGTTTTAGTTTGTCAGAAGTTAATTCCTTTTTAACTTCTTATTTCTCAGTATCAGACTTTACAGCTACAAACTTAACAGGTTTAACTTTGATTTTTGTTTAACAACTATAGGCTTAATATCTACAGTTCCTTTATCATTCTTATCCTCTCCATAACCTAAGCCCTCTTTCCAGTTTTCACTACTTAACAAATTTTGAGTTATTCTGCCAGAGTTAGTCCAAGTCCTGATAATCCCTCTTTCCTTTTCTAACTCAACTTTTAGAGATTCATTCATTTTAATCACTTCATCCCTTACATAGAAAGCATCATCTCTATCTTTCTGAGTTTGATGGAACATGACAAACTCTTTTTCTAAATAATCATTCCTCTTTTTGCAAGCAAGATTTTCAGAAGTTAATCTTTCACTTGTTAAAGTTTGATCTCTATAACTAATGAACATGGTTTTAAGATATCTTCTCAACTCATTAATATCATCAGTATGAAAGGCATAAGTAGTTTGAGGTACCTTTAATTCAGCAGCTTCAGATCTGCTTTCAGCACTTGCCTTATCAGCATTTGCCATCAGGGCATAATTCTCCTCATTTTCAGAATCTGAGGTGTCTGTACAGCTTTTCTTCTTTGTGACAAGAGCCTTGCCTTTGTCACTCTTCACTTTCTTGCAATCAGGAGATATGTGGCCTTTCTCACCACAGTTGTAGCATTTGACATTTGTATAATCTCCTCTGTCAGACTTTCCTCCTCTGCCCTCAGATTTTCTGAAATTTTTCTTATCAGAACTTGCGCCTTTCCTGGAAAACTTCTTTCCCTTCCTAAACTTCATGTATGCAATCTTTGTGATTCATTTCACCATAAGAGCACACAGCTTCATCATCTCTTCATCAGCATCCATTTCAGGAAAGCTTTCAGATTCTGAGTCATCATCACTTTCAGAACTTGATGTCTCAGTATCAGACTTTGTGAAGAGAGCTTTACCCTTATCTTTCCTTGAGGTAGCTGCCTTAGGGGATTCTTCTTCAGCCTTAAGAGCAACTGTCCTTGACTTCCCTCCTTTCCTCTTGCTTCTTTGTTTAATCTTAAGTTCATGAGTCTTGAGCATTCCATAAATTTCATCAAGAGTTGTTTCATCAAGATTATAGTTGTCTCTTATTATTGTTGCCTTCAAATCCCAGCTTTCAGGAAGAGCTAACAGGAATTTAAGGTTTGAATCTTCAAGATCATACTCCTTATCAACCAGTGACAAATCACTCAAGAGTTTGATAAATCTATCATATAAATCAGTCAATGACTCATTAGCCTTTGAGTCAAAGTGTTCATACTCTTGAGTGAGTATAGTCTTCCTGTTCTTCTTAATCGTATCAGTTCCCTGACATCTTGTTTCCAAGGCATCCCATATTTCCTTTGCAGCCTTGTAGTTTATTACCCTGTTTGACATTACATTATCAATAGCACTATGCAGTAAGTGTCGTACCTTAGCATCCTTAGCAATTGATGCGATGTCTTCAGCAGTGTAGTCACTCTTTTCTTTTGGTTCTGACTTTGCTGCTTCACCTGCAACTGAACAGCGAGTTTGGTTGGTTTGTGAGGCCCTTCCTTGATTCTATCAAGATATTCTGGATCTGTAGCTTCCAGAAACATGGTCATCCTCACCTTCCATATGGGATATTCAGATGGTCTCAATATGGGAACTCTAATAGTCTCATATCGGTTTTGAATTTGTGTCTTTGGATGTTCTTCAGTTTTGGTGGGCTTAGTTGGAGTTTCCACTTCAGACATGATTATTTTTGGATCTTAAACTGTTTGTGTGTTAACAGATAGGCTCTGATACCACTTGTTAGGTCACACACACACTGTAGAGGGGGGTGAATACAGTGTATAGCACAATCAAATCGAACTTAAATAACTCAAGTAACAGAAAACAAACTTTATTCAAAACAATAAACTCTGTTACAGTATGGAACTGTTCTCTCTCAGTGATGAACAAATATCACGAGAGCTGCTAGGGTTATCAATTAATAATCTTCTCGATATGATAACACTTATAGTGTAAACCCTATGTCTGTGTTTATATACTACACAGTTACAAGATAATCGTTACTTGATATGGAATATAACTCTGCTTCCTAAAATATATCAATCAGATATCTTTTCTTCCAAGTATTCTATTCTTCATAGAATTCCTTCTTCATGCATATCTCTTCTTATGTTTGTCTCGATCTTCTCAACCTGTGAATCAGCTGCTTTCCTTATCTGAAAGTTTCCTTTAAGTCCTAATATTATCTTCTAATAAATATCTTCTGAACCTTAAGTACTGATGACTTAAGTTCTGACTTCAGTATAAGTGCTGATTTCAATTAAGTACTGATTTGTCCTGTTTAAGTAAGATCTGTAAACTAAACATAAATCACATTAGTCATGACATTATCAAATATATCTAACAAATTGGGTTTCTTATAACTAAGAGATTATACTAACTTGCAATTAACTACGAATAAAAGTGACTGAATTAACTATATGAGAGTCATTAAATACTTCATTCAAAGTCATTATTCTTAACCTTAGCATGTGATGGTGATGACAACTAATCAGACAACACGAAACTAGTAAACGCCAACTTTCGTTGCACGAATACCCTACTACCAGACACCCAAAAATGAGATAGAAGCTGAATAGACACCAATTATGTTGAGACCCTATATATCTATAGAATTTGACAACATAACAGTTTAATGAACAAGTTATCTATCGTGATTACATAGGGAAAGTAAGATGGTTAAAATTACCTATGAATCATGCATAACAATTATACATGAACCTATGCTAGCATGGCAAGTTCTAAACCTCTATATTCACTTTCAATTCAATAGAGATTAACTCGTTATCTTATATGTTAGCTACACACATAAGACGAATAATCACAACCAATACTAGGATATCAATCAATCACCACACACTTAGGTATCAAAATAATTAACTATAGAAATCCATAAGTAAATCCGTTAGAACCGCATTATAATGATTAGTTCATAACCGAACTCACCGTCACCATGGGTTTCATTGAAAATATGATTATAAACAATATAAGAGTAGTAGGGTTCAAAGACAAATCGAAAACAAGCATCCAAAGTATCAACTATATTACATAATCTGAAATTCTTCTTCTCTGTAGCCCTCTCGTGATCTCTAGGTCTTCTAAATGCTCTCCATTGGTTCCTTATTTCTAAAAACGTCTAATTAGGGGTTTATATAGGCTTCAGGACGATCATGGCCTTCAAAATATCAGAATTCAAGTCGAATCAGAAATCTGGCTCGGGCACCTGGCGTGGCCGCCCCGCATACCAGCGCGGGCGCGCCGACCTCCTGTCCTTCTGGCGCGGCTGCCCCGCATATCAGCGCGGGTGCGCAGACCTCTCGTAGTTGGAATTCTGAATTTTCTTCTTTTTGATGTAACGTTTGCTCCACTCGTCAAAATTTGATGAATAAGCAGTCCATGCGAAGCTCTCAGGATCCTCTATAATTTGGGAATGGCCTTGACTTCAGATTCTTGGCTCTATTCAGCATATATTCAATAAAAGATCCATTCTTCCTCCGACTAGTGCCTGAGATGCAAAAACACAAAAACGCATCAAAATACCACCAATTTGAGTCAAAAACATCAACTTAAGCTTATAATGGAGCGTTCCAAGTAGATATAATATCCACTTATCAGTTGGCATATGTTCAGGTCGCAAGTTCTGATTAATTTCCAAGCTGTCAATTTAAAATGCATGGACATAAATCAGCCACGTAGTCTCCTTCTCTCCAACAGCCTACAATCTATATAATCAACAACAGCAAATTAGATCTGAATCTCTCCATTTTTTAAAAGTTTGACGTTCTTGAAAAAATATCTCAGCACATTTTGAAAGCTTGATTTGATAAGGGGAGGTCATGCCTAATTTTTTCCACACCATTTAAAGCCTTACAAATTATAACACTCATCATTTAAAGCTCTCTTGATTGTTTTTAATACCTTTTGACTAGAGATTTAGATTTTTAGAGTGATAAGAAGAACCCTAAATGTATAGCTTGTTGCTTTGGTTCTTTTTATATTTATAGCTTCAGATTTTTGTATTTGGAGTTGTAAGCCGACCTCCGGGTATTTATACTTTTGAATAAAAAGAATATTTACCTAGAATCTCTTTGTTTGTTTATTTCATTTTAATTTTGATATTTCTCTACAATTAATTTTAGAAAACGAAAAATATACATTCATCCCCCCTCTGTATGTACCTTTTGGACCTAACCATTGGTATCAGAGCTTGTTGATCGATATACAGATCTGATCCGTTAGATTGGAAAGTTTTGTTATTGATTTTGGTTGTACGGAGTCTGAGAGTGCTTTCGGTATGTAGATTTTATTTTGGATTTGTTGGTTTTGACTTGATTGGTTTGGTATTGTTGACTATCTGGGTTATCATAATTTTAGACGGTATATTGCGATTTTTTCTTAGATCTGAAAAGATGAGTTCTCAGAAAGTTAGTAGTATCAAGGTTACTCAATTCGATAAATCGAGATATAATCCATGGAAGAAGAAAATGCTTTAATATATTCGGGCATCAAATCCAGAGTATATGAGGGTATTAAGAGAAGGAAGACATGTGCCGATGAAGGATCATCCGGAGTTACCTAATATGAGAATGTCATGTCCTGAAGCAGAATGGAGTGCTCGTGACAAAGAACTAATAGCTCTGGATGAAGGCCTGCAGCTTATTTTGGTGGATTCTATGGATGATGATATGAGTCACCAAATTATGGTCTGTGAGAGTGCCAGTCACATGTGAGAGACCATAGAACTTCTTATGGAAGGAACTGAAGATGTCAGGCAGAATCGACTGGATATCTTGACTTCGCAATATGAGGCATTTTAGTCCTTTCCTGGAGAAAGTATGACTCAGGTATCTGAAATACTAAACAAGTTGTTGAATGAATTGAGTATTCATGGCAAGACTTATCCTCGGAGAGAAGTCAACAGAAATTTTATGTTTGTCCTACCTCTCCACATAGAGAACAAGGCTTCATCTGTTCGTGAGCGTGTTGACTTTGAAACCATGACACTTGAAAAGTTGTATGGTAAGCTGAAGACTCATGAAATAAAGCAGGAACAAAGAAAGATCATCTATGGTAGTGGTACAGTTGATAGCAAGAATGCTGAACTATTTAAGACAACTGCTCTTGTAGCCAGTGAAATCAAAGAGCTTGACATTACTGCTGAAAAGCCTAAGTCTAAAGCTGAAATGCTCTTTGAAGCTAAAATGGATGATGGAAACCTCTCTGGGAATCTAAGTGACTACTACACCACCGAGGAGCTGCAAAGCATGGAAGATCCTAATATGGCCAACCTAGCAGGGATGTTGAGTAACATCAGGTTTAGAAGGAAGCAAGGCTTTAGGGGTTCTGGAAGCAGCAACCGTGGTCAGAGGTCAAGTTCATCTTTTGGATCAGGTTACAAGACTGGGATGGTAGACAGAAGCAAGTTCAGATGCTCGAATTATGATGAGGTTGAGTACTTCGTCACTGAATGTTGGAAGTCCCAACAAGGAAGGGATAAAGGCAAAGCTTATCAGAAGAAGGACTCGGGTAGCTCAAGGAAGTATCCAGTAAAATCTTATATAGTTGAAGGGAAAAGCTGGGATGACACTGATGATGAAGAAGAGCAATACAAAAATCTAGCATTAATGGCAGACTCTTCTTCTCAGGTAACATTTCCAACTATTTGTGCTTTACCTCAGATAACTTGTGTGAGAATGAACATTGTGTCACCTTCAGACAGACTATCCTAGTGTATGGAAATGTTTTTTGTCATCACTATCTTAAGGCATGGTGCAATACAAAGGAATGCATTGAACAACATGATGTTGTAAATAAAGTGTATAGAAACGTTAGTACTACACTAAGATGTACTCTGCTTGATGTCAAAGACCTTAAAGTAGAACTAAAGAATGTTAAAGATGAAAATAATAAGTTAGTTCTAGATAGGGTCAGTATTGAGAATCTTAAGAAAACTAATAAATATTTAGAGCTTAAGATTACTTAGCACCTTGAGACAAAGGAAGAGCTTAAGAAAAAGAATGTTGAATTACAAACTAAATTGCATGCTTTTACTGATTCTGCAAATCTTGCTAAGAAGCTCATAGCTGATCAAGTAGTAGGTGGAAAGGTTGGTATAGGCCTAGACTACGATGAACTTAGAAAAGCCTATAAGAAACGAGTAGTTGAAAATGACCCTATAGAGAAAGTTGTTAATCCCCCTGGTAAACCTCATGTTCTTAATGAAGCTAAGAAACCTCTGTTTATTACTGTTGAGCCCTTTAATGAAGATAATATTTATATTCATCATTAGATGCTTGTTGAGGATCTCGAGCTCTCAAGGAGACAAAAGGCAAAGAAACCTATGTATGTTGCTAGTGACTCTGACTTATCTTTCGTCAGACTAGGTTTTACTTTCAAGACTAAGAAGAATAGAAGTAGAAATGGAAGGATATGAACTAATGGCCCTAGGAAGTTATGTAATAATTGTGGTTCTGCTGGTCACCGTACTCATGCTTGTAGAAAGGTTAAAGTAGATAATGTTAAGAATGCTTATGTGCATAACATGCCTAAAGTTTCTAAGTGTGATAAATCTGTTTGCATGCCATGTGTAGTATCTTTCATGCACACTTATCTTGATTCCACACACTCACATAATACATCTCATGATCATGATAAGCATGTTAGTAAGAACACTAGTAGATCAAAGACTGTAAGCCCTCCTAAAGCTAGGAAAATGGCACCTGTCACCAAGCCCAAGAGCAAGTCTATTGGTGCTTTTAAAAGTGATAAGGAAACATTCAATGATAAAGCAAAAACTGTTAAGCCTGTTAATTCTGTTAAGAGAAATGTTATATATTCAAATGCTTCTAAGTCTTTTGGACCCAACTTAGTTTGGGTACCAAAGAAAACTTAATCATCTTTATTTTCAGGGCATTAAGTAGAAGAAGGTCATGTGGATTCTGGACAGTGGATGTTCAAGGCATATGACCGGAGATAGAGCCCTGCTACGGTATATGGCTGTTTAGAAATCGGCAATGTCATCATTGAAGAAATCTCTCTGGTTGAAGGTCTTTTGCATAATCTCCTCAATATCAGTCAATTCTGTGACAAAGGATGCGAAGTATTGTTCAAGAAGGAGAAGTGTTTGATTTCTAATCAGAAGAATGAAAAGCCGACTCTCAATGGAGTTAGAAAGGGTGATTTGTTTGTAGCTGACTGGAATTCTGCATATGGTTAAGTAATGTGCTTCTATAGTAAAGCTTCTCCGGATGAAAGTTGGTTATGGCATAAGAAGCTCTCCCAGTTGAATTTCAAGACCATGAATTCTTTGGTTAAGAGGGAATTGGTGAGAGGATTTCCCGAGATGGAATTCAGTCCTGATGGACTTTGTGAAGCATGTGATAAGGGAAAGTCAAAGAGGGCATCACACAAGAAGAAGATAATGACTAAGATCATTGAACCACTATAACTCCTTCACATGGATTTGTTTGGCCCTGTCCACATCATGTCTATGTCAAGAAAGAAATATGGCTTAATGATTGTTGATGACTATTTGAGATACACGTGGGTGTTATTCTTACATTTAAAGGATGAAGAACCTAATATGATTATTGATCACATCAACAAGATTGAGTTGGAAGCTGGAGTGCCTGTGCGAACAATCAGATCAGATAATGGAACAGAATTCAGAAATGCAAAGCTGAATGATTTCTGTGTTGAGAAGGGCGTCTCAAGACAGTTTTCAGCACCAAGGTCACCACAACAAAATGGAGTGGTTGAGAGGAAGAATTGAATATTGGTTGAAGCTGCAAGGACTATGCTTAATGAAGCCAATCTTCCTACCTACTTTTGGGCTGAAGTAGTTAACACTGCATGCTATACTCAAAACAGAACCCTGATCAACAAGATGTAAGAGAAGACCCCTTATGAGTTAATGGCCAAAAAGAAACCATCAGTGAAATACTTTCACATGTTTCAAGGAAAGTGCTTTGTGCTTAAGGAAGATGAGCATCTTGGCAAGTTTGACGCTAAATCTGAAGAAGGTATTTTTCTCGGCTATTCTCTGAGTCAAAGGCTTACAGGGGTATGCGATTAGTGATCAAAAGGTTGTGGAAAGCCTTAATGTATTGTTTGATGATGCCAAGCTCCCGAGTATTCAGAAAGAAAATGATAGTGATAATCTTGATATTGAAGATCTTTCTGATGGAGAAGATGAACCTGAAGTTGTTCCAGACAACAATGTTAGATATATTTGATAATGTCATGGCTAATATAATTTATGTTTAGATTTTAGATCTTACTTAACAGGACAAATCAGTACTTAACCGTTGATCGGTACTTATACTGGAAGTCAGGACTTAAGGATATCAGTACTTATATTATCAGGAGATAATCATCAGAAGTTAGATATCAGAACTTAAGTGCTGAAGGACGATCAGATAAGGACAGTAGCTGATTAAAGGAAAGAAGATCAAGATAAACATAAGAAGAGATATGCATGAAGAAGGAGTTCCGTGAAAAATGGAATACTTGGAAGAAAAGATATCTGATTGATATATTTTAGGAAGCAGAATTATATTCCATATCAATTAGCGATTATCTTGTAACTGTGTAGTATATAAACACAGACATAGGGTTTACACTATAAGTGTTATCATATTTGAGAAGATTATTCATTGTAACCCTAGCAGCTCTCGTGATATTTGTTCATCACTGAGAGGTAACAGTTCCATACTGTAACAGAGTTTATTGTTTCAATAAAGTTTATTTTCTGTTACTCAATATATTAAAGTTCGATTTGATTGTATTATACACTGTATTCACCCCCCTCTACAGTGTGTGTGACCTAACAAGTGGTATCAGAGCAAATCTGTTAACACACATACAGTTAAAGATCCAAACACAATCATGTCTGACACAGAAACTCCAACTAAGCCTACCAAAACTGAAGAACATCCAAAGACACAAATTCAAAGTCGGTATGAGACTATCAGAGTTCCCATACTGAGACCATCTGAATATCCCATATGGAAGGTAAGGATGATCATGTTCCTGGAAGCAACAGATCCAGAATACCTTGATAGAATCAAGGAAGGGCCTCACAAACCAACCAAGCTCGCTGTTGCAGTTGCAGGTAAAGCAGCAAAGACCGTACCAAAGGAGAAGAGTGATTATACTGCTGAAGATATAGCATCAATTGCTAAGGATGCTAAGGTACAACACTTACCGCATAGTGCCATTGATAATGTAATGTCAAACAGGGTAATCAACTGCAAGACTGCTAAGGAGATATGGGATGCTCTGGAAACAAGGTGTCAGGGAACTGACACAATTAAGAAGAACAGGAAGACAATACTCACTCAAGAGTATGAACATTTTGACTCAAAGACTAATGAGTCATTGAATGATTTATATGATAGATTTGTCAAACTTTTGAATGATTTGTCATTGGTTGATAAAGAGTATGATCTTGAAGATTCAAACCTTAAATTCCTGTTAGCTCTTCCTGAATGCTGGGATTTGAAGGCAACGACAATAAGAGACAACTACAATCTTGATGAAACAACTCTTGATGAAATCTATGGAATGCTCAAGACTCATGAACTTGAGATGGAACAAAGAAGCAAGAGGAAAGGAGGAAAGTCAAGGACAGTTGCTCTTAAGGCTGAAGAAGAATCCCCCAAAGCAGCTTTCTCAAGGAAAGACAAGGGTAAAGCTCTTTTCATAAAGTCTGAAACTGAGTCATCAAGTTCTGAAAGTGATGATGACTCAGATTCTGAAAGCTTGCCTGAGACTGATGCTGATGAGGAGATGATGAAGCTGTGTGCTCTTATGGTGAAAGGAATCACAAAGATTGCATACAGGAAGTTCAAGAAGGAAAAGAAGTTTTCCAGGAAAGGCATAAGTTCTGATAAGAAGAATTTCAGAAGATCTGAAGGCAGAGGAGGTAAGTCTGACAGAGGAGATTATACCAATGTTAAATGTTATAACTGGGGTGAGAAAGGCCACATATCTCCTGATTGCAAGAAGGCAAAGGGTGACAAAAGCAAGGCTCTTGTCACAAAGCAGAAAAGCTGGACAGACACCTCAGACTCTGAAAGTGAGGAGAACTATGCATTGATGGCAAATGCTGATAAAGAAAGTGCTGAGAGCAGTTCTGAAGCTGCTGAAACAAAGGGCAATAGGAAAAATATTCTAGTTCTGGACAGTGGATGTTCAGGACATATGACTGGAAATAAGGCCCTCCTATCAGACTTTGTGGAGAAAGCTGGCCCAAGTGTTTCTTATGGAGATGGCAACATTGGAAAAACATTGGGATATGGCAATATCAATCTTGGAAATGTCATAATTAAAGAAGTAGCTCTGGTCTCAGGACTTAAACACAATCTGCTGAGTATAAGTCAAATCTGTGACAGAGGTTATCATGTTGATATCTTTGAAGAACACTGTGAAATTGTGAGTAAATCTAAAGGCAAAGTTGTTCTGAAAGGATACAGGTGTGGTAACATTTATGAAGCTAAGCTTTCAACAAGTACTGATGGTTCTGTAATTTGTCTGATGAGTAGAGCATCAATTGAAGAAAGCTGGAATTGGCACAAGAAACTCTCTCATTTAAATTTCAACAATATAAATGAACTGGTCAAGAAAAATCTTGTGAGAGGACTGCCAAAGTCAGTATTTGCTCCTGATGGCCTTTGTGATTCCTGTCAGAAATCCAAACAAAGAAAATCTTCTTTTAAGAGCAAGACTATCATCAATTCTTGATCCTTATCATCTACTACATGTTGATCTATTTGGTCCAGTGAATGTCATGTCTATTGCAAAGAAGAAATATGCGTTGGTCATAGTGGATGAGTTCACTAGATACACATGGGTGTATTTCTTGCACACAAAAAGTGAAACTGCATCTATCTTGATTGATCATGTCAAACATCTGGATAAATTGGTCAAAGATTCTGTGAAAATTTTAAGGAGTGATAATGGCACTGAGTTCAAGAATTTGATAATGGAAGAGTTCTGTAAAAACCATGGAATAAAGCAGAAATTTTCTGCTCCTGGAACTCCACAGCAAAATGGAGTTGTTGAAAGGAAGAATAGAACTCTCATTGAAGCTGCACGTACAATGCTTGAAGAAGCAAAGCTTCTAACCTATTTCTGGGCTGAAGCTGTGCAGACTGCTTGTTTTACTCAAAATGCAACACTCATTAACAAGCATGGAAAAACACCATATGAGATGGTGAAGAAAAAGAAGCCAAATCTGGAATACTTTCATGTATTTGGATGCAAGTATTTTGTTCTCAAGACTCATCATGAACAGCTATCCAAGTTTGATCTAAAAGCTGATGAAGGAATCTTTGTTGGATATCCACTTTCCATAAAAGCCTTCAGAGTCTATAATTTGAGAACAAAAGTGGTCATGGAATCTATCAATGTCTCTTTTGATGACAAGAAGATTACTGGTCTTGAAGATTTCATTGATCATGATCAGCTGAGATTTGAAAATGAAGACTCAAATTCTGATACTGAAAATCCTGACAGTCTAAGTCCCGATACTGTAAACTCTGATGGATTAAACTCTGATGTTATTGAAACTGTGGTGACTACGTCAAAGGAAGATGCACCAATGCAGGGGGAGCATCTCAAGAAACATCAGAACATACATCTGGCTCTTCAAGTTCTGATTCGTCAAGTTCTGATAAGCCAAGTTCTGATAGTGCTAAAAATCTAAATTCTGAAGAATCCAACTCAGAGAGCATAGTTTCAGGGGGAGCATCAGAAAATGAAAATGAAGACAGCATGGATCATGGGGGAGCATCCAGTTCTAGAGAAAACCTTCCATCTGCAAGGAAGTGGACAAAATCACATACACCTGATTTGATAATTGGAAATCCTGATGCAGGTGTCAGAACTAGAACAAGTACTTCAAATGAATGTCTTTACAATTCTTTTCCCTCTCAGACTGAGCCAAAGAAAGTGGAAGAAGCTCTTCAAGATGCTGATTGGGTGCAAGCAATGCAGGAAGAGTTGAATGAATTTGAAAGAAACAAAGTCTGGACCCTAGTGCCAAGACCAAAGAATAGATCTGTTGTTGGTACAAAGTGGGTATTCAGAAACAAAACTGACAGTGATGGCATAATTACAAGGAATAAGGCAAGGCTGGTTGCAAAAGGATATTCTCAACATGAGTGAATTGACTATGATGAAACATTTGCACCAGTTGCTAGGTTAGAAGCCATAAGGATATTTTTGGCTTATGCTGCTCACAAAAAGTTTACTGTCTTTCAAATGGATGTGAAAAGTGCTTTTTTCAATGGAGAATTGGAGGAGGAAGTATATGTTGAACAACCTCCAGGCTTTGTAGATTCCAAACATCCAGATTATGTCTACAGGCTTGATAAAGTACTTTATGGACTTAAGCAAGCTCCTAGAGCATGGTATGAGACTTTAGCTCAGTTTCTTCTGGAAAGTGGATTCAACAGAGGAACAATGGACAAAACACTGTTCTACCTCAACCATGGAAAGGACTTACTTCTGGTCCAGATTTATGTTGATGATATCATTTTTGGGTCTACAAATGACAGACTTTGCAAGCAGTTTGCCAAAGTGATGCAGTCAAAATATCATATGAGTATGATGGGGGAACTTAGCTATTTTCTGGGCCTTCAAGTCAAGCAGAATGAAGAAGGCACTTTTATTTGTCAAACTAAGTACACCAGAAACTTGCTGAAGAAATTTGGAATGCAAGATTGTTCAAGTGCATCCACTCCCATGGCCACTGCAACAAAACTGGATAAGGATACTGGTAAATCAGTAGATATTGCTGATTACAGAGGTATGATTGGCTCTCTACTCTATCTAACTGCTAGTAGACCTGATATCATGTATGCTACCTGTCTTTGTGCAAGATTTCAAGTAGATCCAAGAGAACCTCACTTAACAGCTGTGAAAAGAATTTTTAAGTATCTTAAAGGAACAGCTGATCTGGGATTGTGGTATCCTAGAGAATCAGATTTTAAACTAATAGGTTACTCAGATGCAGATTTTGCAGGTAGCAAAATTGACAGGAAAAGCACAAGTGGAAGCTGCCAATTCCTTGGAGGCAGATTGGTTTCTTGGTTCAGCAAGAAACAAAAGTCAATTTCCACATCAACTACAGAAGCAGAGTATATTGCTGCAGGAAGCTGTTATGCACAGATTCTTTGGATGAAGAATCAGTTACTGGATTATGGATTAACATATTTCAAAATCCCTATTTACTGTGATAATCAAAGTGCTATTGCTATGACAGGTAATCTAGTTCAACACTCTATGACAAAGCACATCAGCATCAGGTATCACTTCATAAGGGAACATGTGGATGAAGGTACAGTGGAACTGCACTTTGTTCCAACAGATCAACAACTAGCAGATATCTTCACAAAACCACTGTGTGAAGCCATTTTTACAAGATTGGTAAATGAACTTGGAATGATTTCAGGTTCTTTCTCTAAAACTGCTTAGTCTCGTTCTGTATTATCAGACTTTATGATCAGTATTTACAGAATTTAATCTCTTTGTGTATTCTGTGATTAATTGATAAATGTTTTTAAGTACTGACTGTTGTCTGATATATGTTTCTAAACTCTGATAAGTGATATGTCTGCCTAAGTAACCATTCAATCCTATGAGGATAATTGTGTTAGATACTGTCCTAGTAGTCTTCAATAAACAAATGATCCCATGTAAGAAGTAATTATTTCTGTGGAAATTTTATGACACAGGCAAATTCTGATAATTGAGCTTAGTTGAGTTTACTTTGTTTATCTTATTACTAAGTCACAAATTAGAATAATGCTACTCATCTGTTAAGTTCTGATACTAGTAAAACTGCTGAATGTACTAAGTGCTGATAAACCTCACTTATAAAAAGAAAAATCAAAAGGATCAAAGAATAAAATCAGGTACTCCTTTGAGATCTAAAGTAAAAATGTGGAAGGGAAGACCCAAGTGCATTGCTGGTATTAAGTAAATATGCATTAGAAAAGCAAAATATTTTCTTGGTGACTTTTCACACTCTATGATTACTGGAGAAATACTCTGATAATAGCATAAATTCTGATAAGCAGTCGTGACTCACTTACACTGAGGAGCCACTGTAAAATAGAATTTAAAAAGATGTATAAAATTAGCACAAATCAGTTGAGGTGGACTCAAGCATGAACTCATTCATCAGTAGGTTTCAGGATAATGATAGCTCTTTAGCAAAATTTTAGTTATGCCTTATTTCTAAGATGTACTGAAGTGAATCAGACTTTACTATTTGTCTGCTATTTAGCTTGATGCACACACTAATCACTCCATCTGAATGATGAAAATTACTGTGGTGGTCTATGTTGTTTTAGATAAACAGTCATTGTGTCACCTTGCACTAATTCTGAGGACAAGTTCTGGTTCATATTCTGAAGATTAAGTTCTGAAGAGTATAACTCAGAACTTGTATGAGGATTTACTCAGATAAGCATTTTTTTTCAAGTTAAGAAATTATGTTCTGATGACTGTTAAGTTCTGAAATAAGTCTAAGTTCTGATATTACAGTCTAAATTCTTTACTTGACTTATCTGTGGATAAAATTTGATAACAGTCTCGGTTCAAACTAGAATATATTGAAGTGGAAGATTAATAGTCACTATGGTTAGGTTTAATGGTATTCGTACTTGAACAGTCTACTTTTACTTGTTACTTGTGCGCATTAAACCATGTTTTCTCTTTCCAATGAATGTTATTCTTTTTCAAAGTCTGGGGAGACGAAGTAGAATTAATTCTACCTGTCAGCATTAAATTCCTTTGCGTCTTCTGGCATTCACTTGCCTATATAAGCAACCACTTCACATCAGCCTTTTCATCAAATTCTTTCTCACAAACTTACCTTCATACTTTTTCAAAAACACAATGGTCAGATACAACATGTTTTTGAATTACCAAACATTTAATATGGAGCTAAGCTGTGCTGATTGGCAGCAGGAATGGCACGTCACGACCATTCCTGAGGAGATATGGGACTCTGTCCCACAGGAGGTACTGACCCACCTTATGTTCTTCTATATGGATTACCATCGCCATCTGGAGCAATTAAAGGAGGAAAGGCTGGAAGCTCTCCGCCAGCAAGAGCGAATCATCCGACTCGCCATTCTGTTTGTCGAGAGTAGGAAGAAGAAATGATTTAATCTCGTCTTCTTCCTGTTTTTCTTCATCATCAGCCTTGCCCTGCTTCTTGAGCTAGGACAAAGGTTGTTGACGTTAGGTTTAGTAGCTTAGGGAAATCTTGTATAAGTACTGATGTAATTTCAATTTCATGAATGTATTCTCTTGATATATTAATGAAATTTGTTTTTGTTTCAAAATTTTGTCTCTAAGTTATTTTGTAATGCATTGGTAAATCCTGATTTATTCATATTCTGATGACCATATAAATTCTGTTTTAATTTAAGTTCTGATTTTTCTTTATCAGCGCTTACTCATCTAATTTATCTTGGTCATTTTCACGTGATTTATTTTCAGAATATTAATGATGCAGTGAAAAATAATTAACTCAGTGGGAACGGTTTCAATTTTGAATTAAAACTGTTTCACCTTGATTAATGGAATATCTGGGTAAGTGGAACGGTTTTCCCTTGAAAACAGGCAAGTGGGTAAGTAATGATTACTGTTTTCTCGAGCCCAGTAACTATCTGTTATTACTGCATGTCTGACAGGTGTCCCAACGGTTACTTTTTGTGTATAAGTAACAGAGAGAAAAGATTGTCAAATCTTTTATTTACTTTTCTCTTTTATCTCTCTCTCTTTACTTTCATCCTTTCTCATCTACTGACAATTTTTCATACAGACATTTTATCAAACACAATACAGGCAACCGTATTTCTCTCAAATTTTAATGGCACCCAAGGACATAATCTTCCATGGAGCAAAGTTTGTTCCTAACAACTTCTCTGCTATACTCAACACGTCAGAGGCACCCTTTGAACTTCATTTCATTCAGGACTTTCTCACTAATTCTGATATTGGGTACGCTTTAACTGAGCCTGAATCAGTCTCTGGAGTTCAAGTACTGGAGTTCTGGAGGAGTGGAGTATATGATGATGGTGGTGCTCAAGGGTCCCCGAGTATTATCTTTTCATCAGGGGAAAATGAGTATGTTGTGACTTTGTCTACGGTTCGACAAGCACTGCAGCTACCTGAGAACTGTGTTTATTCTACGGTCGATGAACCAGTTCTTCAGGACATGATGGCCAGTCTGGGTTATGAGGGAACATTGGCAAAACTTGTCAAGTTGAAGAGATCTTTCATGAGGAGGGAATGGAGTTTCTTCTTTGACTGCATTACCAAGGCTTTCGCCAATAAATGCTCAAATTTCGATGCAATTCCCATATTCAGCCAATAAATCGGGTATGCTCTTATAAATCAAACTGATTTTGATTATGTAAGTGCTGTTTTAGGTTTTATTGGGGATAGGATGACAGAAGATCGAAATACTGTATATTTTGCCAGATTCTGTCAGCTTATTTATAAGTTTTGTTGTAATCAGCCCCAAAATTTTGGTGATTTAATTACATCCTTCAGAATTGCTAAACGAGCTTTCACTGACTTATTATCTACTGATAATAAGAAGGCTGTGTTAAGACCCCTCTTAATACCTTTATCTGTCAAACAAGCCTTAATCACCTATGACCCTGTTAAGTACACTGCACTTTTTCCTGATGTTCAACCATCAGAACCTCATCCCTCAACATCTACTGTGAAACCTTCTTCTTCTAAATCTAAGAAGAAAAAGAATGTTCCTAAAACACTTCAGAAGAAAAGGAAGTTTGTCTTGAGAGATGAATCTGATACTGAGGAACAGATTCCTTCTTCAGAACCTGTTGAAAGTGAAGCTGAGAAAGAGACTTCTCAGAGGGATTCTGGAATTGGGGGAGCTAGGCTTCTCAAGAGGCTTAGAAGAATGACAGTTCCTGAAACTCCCAAGGAATCCAAATCAACAAAGAGATACAAGAAACAGAGGGCACACAGGCCAGTTTCAGATGATGAAGAGGAAGCAGCTAAGGAAGGGGATCAGGAATCTTTGATCTCACAAGACAAGGAATTTGCTCCAGTCACTTCTTCTCCATCAACTCCATCTAAGGAAGCTGTTTCTGAAACGGCTAAAACACCTTCCGTGTCTCTTGTTCATCCAGGCACAAGTGCTGATATTGATGTTCAAAACTTGGTTGTGCCTGAAGTAATTCTCTTAGAAGCTCCAACAACAACTAATCCATCAACAACACATGTTCCTGATGCTGTTCAAACTCCAGAGTTATCTACAACACCTTCTCTGCATCAAGATGCTGATGATCAGACTTTAGGTGAGCATCAGGATATGGCTGTTGATCAGAACTTAGAACCAGATCAGCAATTAGAGGATGCTGAAGCCTCCATTGCTACTCACACTTTTGTTTTAGCAGAAGATACTGATTCTTTAAGTTCTGATATTGCAAATGATGGAGATACTGGTGATGCTGCTCCAATTACAGATGCTAATGCAGCAGGTCCTTCAGGACATGCTCCTCAACAGACTATTCTAAAGTCTGAACTGGTTAAGAAGTTTGTTACCAGAGAAGCACCAGTACCTTGGAGTGAAACTCCTGCAGGACAGGAGTGGACTAAGGAATGGAACTCAGTTTCATGTGTTCCAACTGAAAAGCATCTTGCTGAGCACTTGACTAAAGCTGATGAAATGTTAAATTCTGATGATTTCAAAACCCAGCTTAGAGTCACTGCATTGAGTACTAAACATCTACAAGGTCTTCACTCAACTACTCATGCAGAGCTACACAAGATTCAGGAAGAATTTATCAAACAGGAACAAGTTTGGAAAATTGATAAGAAAAAGTTCTTCCAACCTACCTTTGACAGGATTACTTATATTGAGAAGACTCAAGATCATCAACAAGCTCAGATTGATGATATTCTGAAAAATCAAGCTTCTCAGCAATCACAACTTACTGAAATCCAATCCTCAGTGGAATTGCTTATCTCTCTTCTACTACCTGCTGATGCCAAAAAGGGGGAGAAAGTAATTAAGTCCAAATGCAAGACTGACAAGACACTGACAGGGAAGGATGATGAAAAAGATGATCAAGGAAACCCTGGAATGGGTAGAGGTCATAGTCAAGGTAGAAGATTCACATCAACAAAAGCTGAAATCACAAGTCACGGGACAAGTTCTGATACTGGAAAAAGAATAAGTTCTGCTGCTGGTAAAAGGATAAGTTCTGATGAACTTTTAGATCTTGATGAGGAAATGTCAAGACAGTTATTTCTTCAGGAAAATCCAGGAATGGACTTGGAAAGTTTAATGGAAGCAGAAGCCAGGCTTAAATCAGAGAAAGTCACATCTAAATCTGAAGCTTCTGGTAAAAAGTCACTTCCAAAACTCAAAGGCATTGTGATCAAAGAAAGGACACATACTGAAGCAACATTGGCTAGATCACAACCGCAGATAGATCCAAGATCCAAGGGTAAATAAAAGGTTGGTGAACCTATCAAGGTTTATGTGCCTCCTGAGGATGAAGAAATTACTGATGAAAAGGATGATCTTGCTCTGACTTCAAGAAAAGTTCTTAAAACAACCTCTGACATGGCTCAAGTTGTTCAGAGTCAAGAAATTATAAGTTCTGTTATTCAGAAGAAGCAAGTAACCTCTGACATAGCTCAAGTTAACTTGATATCAGAAGATAGACCAAAGACACTCCTACCAGGATTCACTAAAGCAAAACAGACTCAACCTTTGAAGACTACTGCAAGTGGTTTTGAAGCTAGAGTAGTTACTGGAAAGGAAGCAAGAGATAAAACTGGATTGGGAAGTGCTGATGAAAGGAGAATACATAACACTACCAATGATCCAACTTCCTTGAGTGAACCAGGTATTGGAGCAACTCCTAAGAGATTGAATCAACTGGAATCTGTACAAATGGTTTACCATACCTACTTGAAAGAATACATCTTGTTGTATTTCATGACAGATGGTAGGGTTTATCATATAAGGCAAAATGCCATTCCATTGAAGTATTTTGAAGAATTGGAGTATGTACTATTCTTACTTCAAGTGGATGACAGAATAACAGGAACTGCCGCAAATATTTGAAAGATCAGATTCAGAGACAGAAAAGTCTTTATTCTGTTAAGTCTGACAGCACATACGTTCCAAAGTACAGAGATCACAAGGGTGATATAGTTTAAATGAAGCCCAATTCTGCTTAAATTATAACTACCTTTCTTGGGTACAGGGCTGTGGAATTCAATCTTGAGTCTGATAAAGCTTATTTGATCAGACTGGATCAGGAGATAAGAAAAGCAAAGATCAATGATCTCAGAGCTGCAATCTTTCAAATTGGTGAAGATACTGCAGAGCTTAAAGATGCCAAAAGGAGAATGATTGATGAACTCAGATATGCTGAGAGATGTTTGTTGAAGAACTATCTTAGAAAAACTCCTGACATCAGAGAGATCAGATGATGAAGCCAAGTCGAAGATCTACAACTGCTTAAATTCTGATATTTGTACAGACTGAAGTTGTTATCAGAAGTTGAATATTGGTAAAGCTTTAAGGACTGTAAGTTGTAGTTATCTAGTCTAATTCTCATGCATTTGTACTTAATGTTTTTGACATCATCAAATATCTGTTAAACTTGTATATTATGCTAATTTACAAGTTGGGGGAGATTGTTAGATATATTTGATAATGTCATGGCTAATATAATTTATGTTTAGATTTCAGATCTTACTTAACAGGACAAATCAGTACTTAACCGTTGATCAGTACTTATACTGGAAGTCAGGACTTAAGGATATCAGTACTTATATTATCAGGAGATAATCATCAGAAGTTAGATATCAGAACTTAAGTGCTGAAGGACGATCAGATAAGGACAGTAGCTGATTAAAGGAAAGAAGATCAAGATAAACATAAAAAGAGATATGCATGAAGAAGGAGTTCCGTGAAGAATGGAATACTTGGAAGAAAAGATATCTGATTGATATATTTTAGGAAGCAAAATTATATTCCATATCAATTAGCGATTATCTTGTAACTGTGTAGTATATAAACACAGACATAGGGTTTACACTATAAGTGTTATCATATTCGAGAAGATTATTCATTATAACCCTATCAGCTCTCGTGATATTTGTTCATCACTGAGAGGTAACAGTTCCATACTGTAACAGAGTTTATTGTTTCAATAAAGTTTGTTTTCTGTTACTTAATATATTAAAGTTCGATTTGATTGTATTATACACTGTATTCACCCCCCTCTACAGTGTGTGTGACCTAACAAACAATGATAATGGCAATGATCCTGAGGATTATAATTCTGATGCAGACTATGAAGGTAATGATCATGAGACAAGTAATGATAGTCACACTATCTTAGGGTCGAGTCCTCAAGCCTCAAATTCTGGTGATCAAGCTGGCAACAACTCAGGGGGAGCAGAACAAGGAGAAGAACAAGGATCCAGTATTCAGGCTCATCACAATTCTACAAATGTTGAGTCATTAAGATCTAGTCTACCAAGACATAGAGTATGGAGTAAAGACCACCCTCGGAACTTGATACTTAGTAATCCAGACAGTGGAGTCAAGACTAGAAGAGCTACAACAAATAAATGTTTCTATTCTGGGTTTCTATCTCAAATGGAGCCAAATAAAGTAGATGAAGCTTTTAGGGATCCTGATTGGGTGATTGTTATTCAAGAGGAACTCAATCAGTTCGAAAGACAGAAAGTGTGGAAGCTTATACCCAGACCTAAAGACAAATCAGTGATTGGCACAAAATGGGTTTTTAGAAACAAGCTTGATGAAGATGGATTAGTAACAAGGAACAAGGTGAGACTGGTTGCTAAGGGTTATTCTCAAGAAGAAGGGATTGACTATGATGAAACCTTTGCACCAGTTGCTAGACTTAAATCCATCAGGATGTTTCTAGTATTTGTAGCATATTCAACTTCAAGGTATATCAGATGGATGTGAAAAGTGCTTTCCTGAATGGTGAGCTTGAACAAGAGGTCTATGTGGAGCAACCCCCTGGCTTCATAGATCCTGAGTTTGAAGATTTTGTCTATTTTCTCTTCAAGGCTCTTTATGGTCTTAAGCAAGCGCCGAGAATATGGTATGACACTCTCTCAGAATTTTTGCTTGAAAATGGTTTCACTAGAGGTGTCATAGATAAGACTTTGTTTTATAAGAATCATAAAAATGATATCATACTTGTGCAAGTCTATGTTGACGACATTACATTTGGGTCTACGAATGATGCACTTTGTGCAAGATTTGCTAAGCTTATGCAGAGTAGGTATGAGATGAGTATGATGGGTGAGTTGAACTTCTTTCTTGGACTTCAAGTGAGTTAGAAGCCAGATGGTATCTTCATTTGTCAAACGAAGTACATCAGAGATCTTCTGAAGAAATATCAGTTGGAAGATTCAACACATGCTAAGACACTGATGGAAACTGCCACAAAACTTGATCAAGACAAGTCTGGTAAGAAGGTGGACATCACTTATTAATGAGGCATGATTGGATCATTACTCTACCTAACTGTGAGTCATCCAGATATTATGTTTGCTACATGCTTGTGTGCACGGTTCCAAGCTGATCCGAAGGAATCTCATCTGATAGCCGTCAAAAGAATTTTCAGATATCTGAAGGGTACACCGAATATAGGTATCCGGTATCCTAAAGATACGGGTTTTGATATCATTGGCTATACAGATTCTGATTACGCTGTTTGTAAGATTGATCGAAAGAGTACTTCAGGAAGCTATCAGTTTCTTGGGAAAAGATTGTTTTCTTGGTTTAGTAAGAAGCAGCATTCAGTTTCTACTTCTACTGCTGAAGCTGAATACATTGCTGCTGAAAGCTGCTGTTCTAAAATTCTTTGGATGAGAAACCAACTCCGAGACTATGGACTTGAATTTAAGAATATTCCTATCTATTGTGACGACACAAGTGCCATAGCAATCTCAAACAATCATGTTCAACATTTAAGGACCAAACATATTGATATAAGGTATCATTTCATTCGAGAGCATATAACGAATGGCATTGTGGAACTTCATTATATTCCCACAATGGACCAAATTTGCAGACATTTTCACAAATCCACTTGATGAAGTTACCTTCAATAAGTTGGTTAGTGAACTTGGCATGTTGAATTTGTCCAATTAATTGGAAATCAACAAATGTAATTTGGTGCGGGTAAACTTTACTACCCCTATGATGATGTGATATGAGGAAAGTAAGTTTATATATCTAATTCATTATATATATCCATGTTTGTAAACTTGTTTTGAAGCTAACTGATTACGATGCGTTACATGTTATATGCTAGTGGTAAGTAAGTTATAGTTTTTGATGCAATATATGATTTGTTTGAATGTTTACATGCTATATGTTTACTCTGATGCAAATACTCATGATATTAATATTTATTTTAGCACGCACACACACACATCTCAATCTTATTTGCACTTTGATCTAAGACCCTGTAATCTCATTTATGATCTTATCGTAACTCTGATTTATAGGTTTAGATCATGCTTAAGATTTTGTGCAACTAGCTTAAATACTCTAATTATATGTTATGTGAGTATATCATGTTTTCTGAGTAATTCTGTATGATTGTTGAGTTTCAGACCCTAGGTAACTCTGACAACAGATTCCTTGGTCACTCCCATTCTCTGTTTATGCTAGAATAACTTTGTTTATCTTGTACTAGAATAAATATGCTGCATAACTAGTGATAGTTGTGATATATTATGTTAGGAGTAGTTTTTAATTTGTTTAGTCTTGTGATTGACTAATCAATTGGTGCAGACTTGTTGGATATACTCTTGGCATAATAATTGATTTTATGACTTATGTGTTGATCCTGTATGTAACTATGATGATCTTTCTATGCTTATACTCTGTTCTGGATATTAGATCCTGATATATTTCTAATACTCTTATTACCTTATGCAAGTCTTAAAAGTTTGGAACAATGTTCACTCCCTTTCCTCTATAATTTTTATCTGTATTGGGCTAACTTCAACTGTTTTGAGCTAGTGAAATTTGATTAAGTAGCATTGTCAAAAGAATCAGAAAGCATGATCATCTGAGACATCCTTCATGAATCCATACTGTGGTAAGTAAAGGTAAAAGATCTTTGGTTCTGAGACCACTATGTTCTTTATCATTAAATTCTTTGATATTGTACTTCGGATGTTTGTGATCTTCAACACCCTTAGTGGTTTTAGGAACTGATTAAGAGCATATCAAACCTCATAGGTTCTAACCCAAGTCATTAGAACCAAACACTTCTCAAACAGTATTCCATTACCTTACTCTGATATATCCCTCATATTTTGCTCTGATTAACTTAATTTTCTAGAGATATCAACTCAGTGAACAGACAAAATTACCATTTGGTATTGGAGTTATGTTGAGAATGAGGGAGATATTGCCAAGAAGAACCACATAAGGAAGGAAAGGTCAACCCTACAGCTCCGTCTTTCAAAAAAAAGTGGAGTATTTATAACTTGAGACATCTGTAAGCCCATCTGTATTCTCTCAAAAGGATATAGAGATGAAAAGGCATATAAACAGTTACATGGTGCATTCTCCCAACAAAATATGATCTATTGAAAATTTTCCTGTCAGCCAGGGCATCTGTATAAGAATCACTACCCCTTGGTTAAAATATTTCCAATGCACTTATGAGATTCACACACACAATGAAGGTATTGACGCAACAATTGTTGTCAAACCATATCAAGGTCAATGGCAATGGTTGAAATCCCGGATCATGTTTCTGCTCTTTATCTATAATCTTGAATGAGAACATATGATCTTGGAAGTTGCTCGATCTTAATTCTCATATCTTAGTCTATGATATGTGAAATGATCTTGGACTCTGATCTTTTGGGTTAAAATCTTGTAGACTCCGGTAAGTCCTCACAGACTTTAGAAGAAATCTTTGATCCCTAATGGCATATCATTGATCATTGGTTATCTTCCCAGAATTAAAATCTGGAAATGATTTTGACTTAGTCAAAATTGCAGCTCGTAAATAAGGACTCGGATATTATCTGACGAGTTTATGAGGTATACTTCTTCATAGAAGTTGAGGGATATCAGTAATTCTACCACTTAAAAGAATCCTAATTTCCCCTCTCAGAAAGAACATTTCTGAATCTCTTGACTGAGAGTTTTCATCCTTGAAGGTGGAAGGCATCTTTTCTACGATAAGGATTTTCTCGCAAGTATACTCGGATGTTTGGAGCTTTGAGTGAGTGACACACTGTGAGACTAAGTGATAAACACTTGAGTGTAGAGTGGAGTGAAACACATTGTAAGATTACTAAATAGAAATCACACACTTGTACTGTGAGGAAATGGTTACCAAATAGTCTCTTCACTTGGTTGGTTGATCCTAAGGTTCCACTTTGAATATATTTTGAAGGATTACTCAACTAAGGGGGAGAGATTATAAGGAGATTATGATCTAATAGTCTTTTTGAAACTAAGAAGAGGGATTTCTAACTTTATTGTACTAAGGAGGGGACTCTTCATTTTAGGGGGAGAGATTATTGGGTTTCGTTTCAGGATTCCAAAATGTTTTCTATGTGCTTTATGGGAAGATTTAAATACAGTACTTAAAAGACGTATCTATCTGCAACTTTAGATAAAGGAGAGAAGAATATGTTCTCTGTTGAAGCTGAATGCATATAGATAACGTGGTAGATATAAGATAGTATTATTTCCAAGTCCAGGATTGAAAGTTAAAAACTGATTGAAGATTTTTGGTTATGGTTAGTTGAGTTATCCTTTAAACTGTGGCTTCTCCATTATTATTTGACCGTCAAGTGTAACAGTCAAATATGGGGAGATTATTGAGAAAGATTGAAGCTGTATGTATAACTCAACAATACTGGTTTGGATAACTCAACATAGAACAAATACTTTGAAATAATATATGTTCCACTAGAATCAATACAGATTATTTATTGGGCATATACACAAAAGGTTTTTTTAGCTGCAGTGAAGAAGGCGTCAACAGTGATCCGTATGAAGTTCATTAATATGTTCAGACATCAGATGAATAAGGTTGGAGTCATTCGAAGCAGTTACCATGATCAGTGTGAAGACCTAAAGGATTCCTAGTGAAGATGATCAAATTTGGTAGAAGAATTAACAGTGGTTTGTACGGGTATAATACGAAGGCCTGAGAGCGGAACTAGTCATCTATGAACCAGACCCTTGCACTACACGTCAGTGATCCGTGAAAGGAAACGTAGTATTATTTTTAGAAATACTGTTAAGTGGTTTTGATACTCAAGAAGACTGGAAATACTTTTAAAGTACGAAAAACCGGAGATTAGAAGGATTGAAAATACATAGGACTGCAGCCCGAGTATTTACAGGATTTATTTAATCAATGGTTGATTTTTTATTAAATAAATAAATGGAAATCAATTCATTTATTTATTTATTTATTACATCAACAATCGATTTTAAATAAATAAATGAATATTTGATTTTTAATTAAATAAATAAATGAAATTTATTTTATTTATTTGTTTCAACAAAAATCAAATATTTTATTTATTTTCTAAGCCTGCCAGCCAGAATTGCATGCATGGGAGTATTGGTTTATTAATTTAGCAAATAAAAGAAACACAACTTCGGTAAAGAAAGAAAATGGCAGGTTGTTTTCTTTGTTGTTGATTCACTTGCAAGATTCGGGACCCACCCAGCTGCTTTGATCAAAAGAAAATAAACTAATTGCAAAGGACATATCAAGAAATGTCAGGTTTATTTCCGTTTCATCCAACAGCGCATACAGGCGCGTGGACTTCAAAAACCACGATTCTGAGTGTTGGTTTGTCGCGCGTGCTTGCAACAAATTTCCTGGTCTTCTTGTTTGTTTGTTCAGTGTTGAATGAAAAAGAAACACAAAAAATGAGACTGCAATTCATAAAATGATAGGGTTATTTTTTTGTCTATTTGATAAACAAAGAACCACAAGAAACCTGTTCACTCTACTACCAATTTAAGTCGCAGATTGTGACTTAAATAAATTACATGGCTTTGTTCTACTACTACTGTATGATGCATTCGCAGGTTAGAAAATAAGAAAAAGAAACTAAGTCTTTGTACTCTACAAACAAGTCGCAGGTTGGTTAACAAATGAACCAAAAAGAAATTAAGTGGTGTACACAGGGTCGCAGGTTAGAGTGTCTAGGGTCGCAGGTTGGATTTGTGACTTAGAAAATATTACAAGTCATTTACTCTCTACTCTAAGGTCGCAGCTTGTGTTTTTGTTCAAGTAAAAAATCAGCTCTACATCTGGTCGCAGATTGACATATGTTCAAGTTGCAAGTTGTGATTAATTTGCAAGCTGTCAATTCAAAATGCATGGACATAAATCAGCCACATAGTCTCCTTCTCTCCAACAGCCTACAATCTATATAATCAACAGCAACAAATTAGATCTGAATCTCTCCATTTTTAAAAAGTGCGAAGCTCTTAAAATATTATCTCAGCACACTTTGAAAGCTTGATTTGACAAAGGGAGGTCATGTCCAATTTTTTCCAAACCATTTAAAGCCTTATAAACTTGTAACACCCATTATTTAAAGCTCTCTTGATTATATTTAATACCTTTTGATTAGAGCTTTAGATTTTTAGAGTGATAAGAAGAACCCAAAATGTATAGCTTGTTGTTTTGGTTCTTTTTATATTTGCACCTTCAGATCTTTGTATTTGGAGTTGTAAGCAAACCTACGAGTATTTATATTTTGAATAAAAAGAATATTTACCCAGAATCTCTTTGTTTGTTTATTTCATTTTGATTTTGATATTCCACTGCAATTAATTTTAGAAAATAAAAAAATACATTCACCCCCCTCTGTATGCACCTTTTGAACCTAACACCAATGATTGTGAGAAAGTGGTACAGACCAAGAAGAAGAATGCAAAGAAGGACAACAGGATCATGAGGTTCCACCAACTGCACCTCAGCAACAAGTACCTGAAGTTAATGATAATAGTTAAGGTGGGGTGTTTAGGAAGTAGAAGGTTCAAACTAAGGTGAGGAATACTCCTCATGGAATCCAGCCAAGGCCTGCAACCTCTATGAGCAAGGTCACCACTACAAGCTAAAAAAATATTGAAGCAAGAAGAAGGGAAATACAAGCCAAACTAAGAGATACTCCAGTTCGGAAGATTTAGACAATGTAGTATTGGTTGGCACTTGTGCATCTTTTGACTTTGGCACCTACTGTGTTTGTCATCTTTTATGTTTGCCATCTTATGTCTTTGGTCTAAGTTTAAGTAACTTATGTCACTTTTGTGACCAACATTTGTGACCAATTGATTTGTCATCTTTGAATGTACTTTATCTTTTGCTACAATCTCTTCAACCTTTTCTAAGAATGTTATGAAATTGTTAGTTACCAAGCGAAGCAAAGTGATATATAGTAACAATCAGAGGCTTGTTCATACATTAGATTTCACAAACTCCAAAGAGTGATTACAACCAGAGTACTCCTACAACCTTACATACAACCTTAAAAAATAACTACAGATTTTGTCAAAAAGAACATAAACATTACACGTACTACACGAAAGTTCATAGAACATAATCCTAACACACAAATACACACTTCATGCTCATTATAGTCCTCAATATCAGCAACGGTCACATCATTCATGATGTTGAAAGTCATGTTCATCATCAGGCCAACTAGCACGAACACTCCCGCAACCAATTCCTGTTGTTTCTTCTTCACTTTAAGCATCTCAGCTTCATGCCTTTCCACATAACGACCAATCTTCCGTCTTAACTTTCCCTCCATGTTTAGTGCTTGCTTTTGAATCTCTCTTATCATCTTCAATGTACGAGCTCCAAGTGTTTCTTTACCGACCCACTCATACACTATAAGTAAAATGATTATTACCTACCAATAATTCAGCTACCAATATATATTAGTAGATAAAAGTTAATTTTACCTACCAATAATTTAATTGTAAGTTTTATTGGTAAAGAAAAGCTACATATTCAAAATTCTTACTTATTAACGGCAATAAGACGTGGTTTGTTCACAGACGTGGCAATATTCATCCCACCTGTCAATCTTTTATTCAAATAAAGGCCGTAATATAAGAGGAGAATCACAATGTTATATTTTAACAATAGAATAGGAACATGACGTAACATGTATAATTTTAAGTACGAGTTCAAATAAAAATTTAAAAAAAAATAATATGAAAACTTATCTTGAATCATTTTGTTCATTAAAATATATTAATTTTTTTAACCAACCATGATGATGGAATTTTAAAAATAGTAGTAATGTTAATTTATTAAAAACTAGTCGTTAGATTACTCCTTTTTAATGTTTTATGTCTTAAAAATAAATATTTTTTTTTAATTTTAACTTTTATTACATTAGTATAATATTTAAAAAATATTTATTTGAATTATATTTTTGAAATATGTATGTAACACGTTAAAATATGCATTATTACAAAAAAAAATAATTCCTATAAAAAAAATTATTATGAAAGTTATGGAGGTGTTTGAATTTAGATTTATTAAATTTTAATTCACGATATTTAGGACCTGTTTAATTGATAATACAGGATTCCCAGACTTTTAACTACTTGACCATATAAAGCGTAGTGGCTAAATTTTCTGCACGTCTATGTAATACATGTTAAATTTAGAATATAAAATTGAGTTTCCATCTTCTGTTCGTGAGCAAAAGTTGTTATCCTCCATATGCACATGTGTTTTGTATAAACACTTCTCTCACTATTTTCTTTTACTTTCTTTATAGCTTTACATTAATATTTTCTCCTCCTCTGACTAAATCTCTATTTTAGATTAACAATTTTGTATGTTTTCTTGTTAGTTTTTTGGAGTAGATCAGGAACCTTGTAATCCCTTGGACAAGGTTTTGAAAGGTACAACATCCGATTGAGATCTTTTTCTTAGAGGTCCAAGATTTTGGAGTTTTTTTATGTTACTTTTGTTAGTTATATGAATATATGATTGAGATCTTTTTTTAAATGTCTATTAATCTATTATTTAATATTAGTAAGAATTGTTTGTATATAGATTTGCCATTATTATTTTAAATTATTATTCCTAAAATTTTTGGCTCATCCTTGGTAGTTGTATTTCTTATTACTTTCAGGATCTACATACTAATTGAGAAAAACTGAAAAGAATGATCAAAGCCCGTTAATTATTCCAAAGCAATATGTGCTGCGAATTATGGTGTTTTATGCGATACAACTTGATGACCATAATTAAATGGTGACTGACCGTATGTACATCAGACTAAATATTTAAAAGTGTGTATTCTGGAAATGTTGTTAAAGTGGACGTGATCTTCGTGAATGAAACAATTTTCCCTAAATTGTGTATTGTTGTACAAATAAATTATATTATGGCTACACATATATCACTACAATTCCTGAAGGCATTGAGATAAATGGTGAAGCTGAAGTTTCTGAAGTTGTTGGTTCTCACACTACTACATGGACAAACTTAAACTCTGATGCTAAAGAAGAAGTGGCACAAAAGTTAAAAGAGTCAGTAGCTGATGATGAGACTTTTAGTGATGAAGATGATTCTAGTGATGGAGATGATATTGATATCTCTAAGATAATGTAGCTCTACATCCTGATGAAGATCTAGATGACATCACATTTGCTGAAGATATTCCTGAGAAGGAGAGGCAAAAGCTAATGAATGCAAGGGTTGCTGAAATCTTTAAAGCTTATGAAGATGAATAATGAAACTCTAAATGGAAGGACTATACTTATCCCATTTCTCTTGATAATGCTTCCTAATACTTGCATAAAGCTAACTATGAGATTAAAACTTCTTCTTTGCTTTCTCATCTCAAAGCTTCCACTCTAATGGGAAAGTCTGTTCATTCAACTCAGGATAAAGCTCAAACTCAGCTGGATGCACTTAAGGATGCTTTTTATGAAGCTAAATCTAAAATTGAGTTTGAATTATAGAAGCGGTTAAAGCTCATCATTTTCAGATAAGACATATTAGAAGCTAATCATGCCAAGTTAGAAGCAACTCAAGCCAAAATGTCTGGGAAATTGGATGAGGTTCAGAAATATCTTGAGCTAATTGTCTCTCTACTTCTTGGTGATGATGCCAAAAAGGGGAGATAATTTCTAAATCTAAATGCAAACAGCTCCAGCTAAACGCTGATGATAGGGATGATGCTCAAGATGGAGGGAATAAGGGAGGCAAAACCCATAGAAGTACAGCTGGAGATCTAATTGGATCTAGTGGTGTCTCAAAAACCACTAGCCAATCTAGAAAAGGTGAAGGTAGAGGAGATGGAAGGAAGCAGACTACTACTATTTTAAGAGAATTGACTACTATAACAACTATTAAAAGACAAATTCTGACAGTCACAGATGCTAATGATGATCAGGATGAAAGGGTTGTAGAAGCTGGTGTTGAAGCAAGTCAATTCATTTAAACTTTTAAAGTGAAGAGAAGAAAGACAACTCTTTTCTACAAGGATACTAAAATTATTGCTTTTGATTCTAAGGTGAGTAGAAAGATTGTTGGAAGGGAAAATCCTGGAGTTGATCTTGAACGGTTGAAACTAATGGAGGAAGAGTTTAAACTGCTGAAATTTGTAAACTCTGATGTACCTCAAATTGAAGACATTTCAAGAAGACAAAGAAGTCAGAAACCTAGAAAAAAGGGAATTGTCATTAAAGAAGTCAGCTCAATTGCAAATATTGAAAGACCTATTCTTAGGTCTCAAGCTATCTTAAATACTTACAGGAGATATAAGGGAAAAAAGAAAGTTGGAGAGAAATCAAAATTAAAATCAGCATATGCTAAACCTCAAACACTAATAGATCAACTTTATTCAGTAAGTCAAGATCATGATGATGCTGATGAAGACAGAGTACTTGATAGAAAAAGCCAATAAGGCTCACAAGAAAAAAAAGTAATTTTTGGATTTGCCTGGGCTCAAAAACTTGAAATCACTTGAACCACTTAATTGCTCAAGTTGAAGAAATAAATGCTAAAGTTCAACCAGTCTCAACCACCGATGTTACTCATATTGAAGACAAAATTGATCAAGAACTAAAAGATGATCATGAAATTCCTGAAAAGAATCTAAGCTCTGATGAAGAAGAATCTGACTCTAAGGATTCCCCAAGGCTTGATACTTTTAAACTTTCTGTAGAAGAAAAGAAGAAGCTATTATGGAGCAAGAAGTTGTCGGAACCTCAAAGATATTTATCTGAAGCCATTAACAAAAAATTTAATGGTAATTCACAAGCACGATTGGCTTGCAGAGGAGGTGGTTTGTGTTAGTGTTTGTGCCCTAGAGACAACACTATGATGTTTTAGTTAAAGACATTTGGATTATTAATATTTATGTTCTATCGATTATTCCTTTTATAATTTATTAATTCTTAATTTAATGCGATATGAATGTTAGATTAATAAATGTTCTTGGAATGTGATATGAATTCTATATCTCTAAGTACGTGACTTAGAAATGAAATTTTGAGAATAGTGTCAATATTCCTAAAGGTCCCTAGTCAAGTATTATTATTAAGGGACCATAATAATACATTAAGACTGGTGTGTAATTTGTTGACTGATGATCACATCGCATTGATTATAGGTATAATGATACTAAAGTCAAAAACACGGGCAGATATAAATGTACATGGTGTTGGACAGATCCAATGTGAGACTCTACATGTATGTTGTGTCATAAGTAATTTTCACTGTGATAATGATGTAATGGTCCTTAGACTTGAAATCATTATATTTTTATATGAGAATTAATGTACTTCGATTACATTAAAAGTTACCTTTGACCGGATAATGATAAAAGTGTATTTCAGGTATATTATGAATCGTATGAGAAATATGAATGATCTAGAAAGGATTTAATACTCCTAATTTTAGAAGTGATATTATTGGCCTCTTGTGTGAGCTAGACTATGAAATACGTGGTCACGCTCAAATGTTGATTTGATATGACATTCTACTCATTGATCAAGTAAACATGATTAAACATTGATGAGGATGACACATTACATATCTCTAGTTTAATCTATAATATGTGGTTAACGAGATTATAATACATTGTACATTATTCACTAAAGGTTAAATCGATCACCGATTGAATAATTATTACTTGGGTAGCAATGATGTATTACTAGATGCCGCTCATTATTTATGATTTTAAATTAAATTTAAAATTCGTTGCCAATGTAATAATAACCTATAGGGTCACACACAAAGAATGCTTGAAGGATTGTTTAATTTAAACTGGATTTAAATTATATTAAAGTAATTCGAATTATTTATGACTTAATTAATTAGATAAATAATGATATTACAATTTACTAATATTAATTATGAAATTTAGTTGTTAAATAATTAAGTGTGAATTAATTATTATACAAATAGTAATTTTGAATTAATAATAACTCCTAATTAGTTAAGAGTTAAAATTCATTTTTCTACTCTCTATATAATATCTTTTGTGGCTGATTTTTAAGGGAAGACTTTTACTAAAACCCTAGCCACCAAGAGAGAAGATGGAGAGAGAAAGAAGAAACGAGTTTGTGCTAGTACACATCCAATCCTTGAGTTCAAGCATTCGTGTGGATACCGATAGAGCGTAGACCGTGAGAGCGGGATGCGTGGTGATTGAACAATCTTTGGATCTCCATTACTCGACCAATTTGTAAAGCTTTTAAGGTAAACAATCTGATCTATGAATTAAATATCTGTTTTTCTCATGAATCATGCGGTGGGTTTCGAAAATTCTGGTTTTTCACGTTATTAATTATTGTTTCCGCTGCGTTTATGTGCTCGAAACCCTTTAATGGCATCAGAGCTACTTGCGAAAAGTATTTAATTCATTTATATGTTTACTGGTTTTACGATGATATCTTGTATACAATATTCCATGACTGTTATGTATGCGATTTTGTATATTTTACATGTTGTTATGTTTATATATACGTATATATGTATATGTTTTGAATATATGATATTCATGAGAGTTGTATAATCATATGATGATTATATAATCTGTATATATACTGATATATACATGTTTTGTGTTTATTCTTATTATAAGAATCGTATTTGATATGATTCTGAATCGGATACAGCAGATTTGCTGAAATCTGGATCTCGTGTCTGATTTTCGTAAACGAATACTCTATTCGATAGGTAATCGAACGTCTGGACAAAACTAATAACTAAAACTATTATTGACTGATTTGTAAGGCATTTGACGTCATTTAGGCTCTGTAATCTGCGATTTAATGTTATCAGATTTAATTTCAAATTTTCTAATTTTTGCCATATTTTGTTTTTATGATTAGATCATGATAGGTATGATATGTTAAGATCAGATTATGTGTTTTAACATGTTCTTATGTGTTAATTGAGCATGGTGGATGGTTATAGCTTATGAGCTTAGGTTAATGGTTTTTTTAATACGGCTTACATGTCGTTTGATCTTGTAGTTATTAAATCTCGAATGTAACTCGAGTACTTCTTGTAAGTACATTAGATTAGTTTTTATATTTCATTCATGTAATGTACATGAAGACATGAAGATTTGAAGATCAAGGAAGGGTAATCCAAAATGGAGGTCATCTAAAGAAGCAATACATGAAAGAAGACATGTAATAGTTAGCTTGTATTTATTTTTCACCTTAGATTGACCTAGACCTTTGTCATTAGCTTGATGAAGATCACATAGGATGAAACCATAACCAACCACGTTTATTTATTGTACTTTACATATATATGCGCATATGATGAATCTATGTGTAGAGTAATTTATAAAGGTGCATGCTTAATTAGATTAAGGATGTATGTATTAGATACGACACCCATGTCATCCTTGCTAAACAAGATAAAATCTGTAACGACTCAAGATTTTAAAATGAAAAAATGATTATGAGATTCTCGTGCTTATGAAACACTGAATAAAATACAAATTTTCTTTATTCCTGACATGGGGCGATTTTGTCAAAAGATAGTTCATTGAACTTGTAAGGTTCTGGGTTTTAAGCGACAGTTATGACTCCCTCACTACCTGGAAATCAAACCATTGACGAATATTGATTTGAAGTATTTTATTCAAGGAAAATTTGAGAATCTCTTTATGATGAGATTATGATCATTTTAAAATTAAAAAACCCTAAAGTTAATATTAAGTTGATCAGATGCCTTCCAATGAGTCTAATGTATTAAACCCTAGATCGATAAGGAGTGGGTTCGCCAAAGTGAAGTACTCCCATCTATCGTGGGATATGTGGTGAAGTATTTGATACTT